>NW_022640410.1:0-1002 GCF_010583005.1 Odontomachus brunneus | reverse complement strand
ATATATATATATATATATATATATATATATATATATATATATAATTGCTTTTTATGTGTTTTAATGTACTAGATGGATATTTTCTCTTGTATAAACTAAATAAATAAATAAATATAAATGATTATTATGTTTCGTAAATCTTTTTTTCTCCCTTCTACCTTTTATCCTTTATTTTTTATTATTGTTTATATTTCTTCGTAGATATAGTCTCTATACATAATATATCAATAGTTAAGAAATAATACCTCCTATTTATAAAAGTAATCACTTTCAGATTTTTAACCAGCAAATTCAGAATTTCTTTCTCTCGTTGCTTTAAAATTTTTCTTTTGTTGAATACTTTCAAAAGCTTAAGAATACAGAACAAATTCGATCGTTTAGAAAATTTGAATTTTTGAAACAGTTTTTTTTTATTTCTGATGAAAACTTCCGATTTCATATATATACAGAATATCACACTTCTGAGTCATCGATATATATTCTACCAGGGGGAAAACTTCCCGCAAATAAATAAATAGGCAAATATGATATGTCAAGCTGTCAAAACGTCATATTCGCCAAATAATCAAGTCATAATGTATACGTGTCTCCAAACAAGGATTAAAGGGACTAATGAGTTTGGCCTAGTAAATGTCAAGGCTTCATTGAAACTCAATGTATACGCATTGTGCGCGCGCGCAAACGAGAGTTTAAACGTCATGGTTAAGGGGAAAACGAGGGATCGGCATACTCGCCGTCTTTTACACGGCACCGACGATCCCGAGGAGTGAAGCAATCCGACTGTTTCGATTCACTTAACGGGTAATATTAAGCCGCGTAACGTATTACGTCGGGATGTAAATACACAGTAAAGTATCTTTACGACCGCCGTCTACGAGTCCGCTCTTATCCGGGCGATAAAATTTACAGCGCCTGGAAGCAGGCTCGCGCCATATAGACGAAACTCACTGTGTGTGCGTGCGTGCGCGCGTGTGTGTGTGTGTGTGTGTGTGTGTGTGTGTG
>NW_022640409.1:0-1006 GCF_010583005.1 Odontomachus brunneus | reverse complement strand
GTCCGAGTAAATTTTTGAAAATTTTTTTTTGTAGACCTGTGTAATCTATGGACGTCTAATGGAAGTTTTGTTCTGTGTGGGTAGAGTATGATTTGACTGGATGTCTAAATTTGTAACAAATTTTATTATAAAATTATCTTCGTGTAGCAATATATATTTTACTCTAATGTGAACTCACAGGCTGCGTTCCAATATTTACTATCAATACTGAAACTCTACATGTGTACGTGACACAAACCATAGATCTTCAATATTGGCAATGAATATCGGAACGCAGTAGTAATAATTGAACTTTATTGAATTTATCGATGAAATTGTTTTATTTCATTTGTGAGTTTACGCTAGGCAAAAAGATACATGATCGATTTAATGTTTTTTACACACGTAATATTCGTCCATTTTGATTGATGTATTCTATACTTTGTTAAAGTATAGAAAATAGGAAATATAGGAAATTTTTATAATATTTCATCCTCAAAAATCTTGTCTATCTCGCCAATTAATTTTTAATTCAGATTACATGTTTGCAATGCGGATCGCGGACGTCACAAGCGTAGATTGATATAAACCTGTACGTGAAATTATAAATACAGCTTGATATGTACATCTAATGGTCGGTCATAAATCTTTTCCTCTAACTTAAATTCGTGAATGGCAATCATTATAGATACATGCTGCTTATTGCAGCCTATATTGTATATTACAAACGCAATTTGCTGGACAAACGCGCATCGCTTGTGTGCATGCGTATACATGTGATCTGAAGCTGAATCGCTTGACGATGCAAACGCGGTTTGATGAAGAAACTCATTTGCTTGTGTGTGTGCATACGTGTGAATCTGAATCTGAAAAGATCTGAGAATCTGCGCGAAAATAAAAGGATTTTTTAGCGGGCGAGATTTCGAGATCTCTGTATTGCTTGCACCAATCAAACTTGGTGCAAATTACGCACGCGCTAAACATTATACAGGGTGTTCGGAAAGTACCGGGACGCCCGAATATCAGG
>NW_022640408.1:0-1007 GCF_010583005.1 Odontomachus brunneus | reverse complement strand
TATAAAATTTACAGCGATGAACAACAGATAAAATTTATGCCATTTCAGGGCGAAACGGGTTAAGTAATAAATCTATGTGCATACATGTAACGAAATTATATATTAAGGTAACGTAGACTAAATATTCTCCTGACACATGTTGACAATATTGTTGCTAATATTCGCTACATTTGCTACATCTTTTCTGAAGTCGATGTTACATATATACTAAAAAAATATATTCTTCACGACTGTTAATATCCTTGCTGCACACAAAACAAGAAAATAATAAAGTTGTAAAATATAAAAAAGCTTATAAAAATGGGACTCTCGGAAAGTTTCACCGACCGTAGATGATAAATAAATATAACGTGAATGCCTATCGTTGTTAAATTATAGCACTAAGTATACATAGTAGCATACCCGTAGCTTAGCTTCTATTGATAATTCGTCATGTACTCTCACCTATTCATACTAATTATTTAATAAATGAAATATATTCAAGCCTTCATGCTTCTTCCCCCTTCGAGTAAATTGTGCTTCATTTATATATTTATATATTTCAATTTTTATTACCTTCTGTGTGTGTGACAAAAGAAAAGACAAAATGAATAATTCGTCTTATGGAATATAAATATATCCTGTCTGAAAATGTGTGTATGCGCACCTGCCTTATATCTATACGTTACATTAAAATACTAATTTAATCCACTTATGGTTAACGTATATACGTTATTTTCTTTTTATACCACAATGTCTTGATAAAATTTATTTCAAATTATATAAATGGAAATCCAAGTAAATGCAAGATTTTTTTGGAAAAAGAAATTCAGAATAACATCTATATTCCCATATATAAATGTTTCATAGATGTATGACGTACATGTTATTGCTAGATAGAAATCGTCGGAAGGTGATGGTCTCTTCCATTATGGGGGAAATATATACAATTATTTCATTAATTTATATAACAAAATATAAATTTTAAGTAACGTTTTACATATAATTGTAATGCATATATATATATA
>NW_022640407.1:0-1011 GCF_010583005.1 Odontomachus brunneus | reverse complement strand
TATATAAATTAGTCAGTACATAATATGTATCCAGTATATATTATGCATAATATGCATATTAAAATGTCGAATGGTTTAGGGATATATAATATATTATCTAAATAATGCGTACAATGTAATATGTACGTAATAAGTACCAAATAATTTCTCTATATACATCCACATATGTTATGTCATTACAAAAAACAATCAATTTAAAATTCATGTGTTTTTTAAATATTACTAAATATATTTTAATATTATTACGCAGTCATATTTGTCAGACATCTTGAACAGTCTTCTTGATAAGATCGGATATGAAGAATATATTAAGGATGATGATATGATAAAATCTTTAAGATTATTAGGATTAAGATGGGCTTGTAAATTCGGTCATAAATTATGTAAAGAAGCTGCCACTGTTAAACTTAGTTTGTTTGTCACATATCCCTCTAAGTGCGTATACTTTACTTTGCAATTAGCTATAATTTTAATCATGTTTTTCTCGCACATCATATCATACATAAGTAATATCATATCATATTAATTTGGAGAAAACATGCTTTGAAATTAAATATTTTTGTGAGATATTTATATTTCTGATGAATATCATAGAATTCTACCGTGGTGGAAGGAATGGATATATTGTGCAGGTATGATGGACGCAAGTCCATATCTCTGGAATCAGTTTTTAGGTGATCAATCTGGTATCTATAGTCAAGAGAATTTAACGTATCTGGCATGTACTGAACATGAAAATCTTCCCTTTCATTATTTGAATCTTCTTTGGACATTGAAACATGGACAATTAAAGATATTAAACAGCGTCTGTACAGATCCAGAAAAGTCTTATGAAATTATTTTTACAGTATATCGTTCTTTTGTAAAGAAACATGCAAGAAAGAATGCTGTGTTGAAATATATCTTAGATCATTATTCGAGATTATCGTCAACGTAATATTTCTTTCATATATGTACGCAGTTTATTATAGAATTTTATTTAAGGATTAATAAATTTAACCTGTTTTTTTT
>NW_022640406.1:919-1017 GCF_010583005.1 Odontomachus brunneus | reverse complement strand
AAAAAACATAAAAAACTTAAAATTTTAAATAAACTTAATTTTTATACTATAAATTTTTATACTAGAAATCTTTTTTATAGAAATAATATATTTATGCA
>NW_022640406.1:0-806 GCF_010583005.1 Odontomachus brunneus | reverse complement strand
CGGCAAATTGCCGTCGGCTCCCGGACACGCCACAAAGATTTTCGCGAGAGTTGGGCGCCAGGTACGGAAAGGCCGCACCACCTCGATAAGCGCGAGAATAAATAATTATCACAAAAGAAAGGCGTGTCCCGAAACCGTCGGGACCGGTAGCTCTATTAAATTAAAGTCGGAGACGGGATGGGTTGGAGGAAGCGAAATCACTAGGCTCGGTATCAGTAATAATGAGAAGTTTATTCGGGGACTCTCGCGCGTCCCGATAGTCGTTATACGCGAGACGGTACAATACGTGAAACGGTACACGAAGCCCGAGGACGCTTTCCTCGGGCGAGCCTTCTTTATTCGCGCGACCACTCCGCGGATGAGACGCGACACGATACGATATAATACGCGACACAAATATAATTGGAGCAGATGGTCGATCTTACAGTTTTCGGTGACGACCCTGGCGTCGGCGGCGGCGTCAGCGGTGACGGCAGCGGCGGCGGTCCTCTCTCTCTCTCGTACTCTCTCTCTCCTTGTCCGCTCTCGCTCCACACTCTCTCTCTCTCGCTCTCGCTCGCACTTCAGTCTCTATCTCTCCGTCTGCTCTCGTTCCGCACTCTCTCTCGGCTTTCTCTTTCTCTCTCTCACTCACGGTCGGCACGATAATCCTGACGCGTCAATGTGCGGCAACGGTCGCGATAAGGCTGTCTATTTGCGGCAATGGTCGCGGCAAGGCTAACAGCTGATTGTTCCTGGGAGGATCGCGTATCCTCGAGGATCCTCCCTCGTCGCTGCCCCCCTCGTCCTGGGGTCGTCGATCGTCG
>NW_022640405.1:727-1021 GCF_010583005.1 Odontomachus brunneus | reverse complement strand
GCCGAATAAAAAAGTAATAATTCCCGATTAATTAATAGGTGATGATAATGTCTGATCGACAACTGTATAATAATTTCCGATAGTATCAGTTAATTATAAATAACAGCAAAACAAGGTAAGAAAATCGTCGTAACAGTCGAGTTGCTTCCCAATACGTAATAAAAATGGTTAAATGACAACCGTATAAAGAAATAATAATACTCGAATAATAAATGGATGATGATAATATTTAATCGGTATTGAGGAACTTGATCGCGATGTTTCTCTATCTAATAAGTAAAAAAGTAAATGAAA
>NW_022640405.1:286-550 GCF_010583005.1 Odontomachus brunneus | reverse complement strand
GCTCGCCTCGACGGCTGATAGCGTTATGGCGTGACGCGGCCTGGCCGCGCCCCCTCCCCCTTTGCGCTCATAGCTCCTCTCAGTCAACAGCCCGAGCAGCCGTTACGACGGTTAGTTTATCTAGCCTTTGTGGAGCCTAGAGTTTATTTTGTTAGAGCTAATATCCAGATATTGTTATTACCGATTATTCGATCATCATTATTTCGTTATTATCGTTAACAATGAATAAAAATAACTGGACAACGGCGATAATAACTGATTAAA
>NW_022640405.1:0-269 GCF_010583005.1 Odontomachus brunneus | reverse complement strand
ATAATATTTGATCGGCATTGAGGAACTCGATCGCAACGCTTCTCTATCTGACAAGTAAAAAAGAAACGCGGTAATTACCTGTCGCGGTAAAGCCCGCAACACCTGCTTGCGTGAAGAGTACGCGTCTTGAGGTGTCTTAATTATTGTCTTAATTGTCGCGGAGTCAAAACGCGGTATTAAAAATAGGAGCGGAATAATCTAAAAAATAACGCGACAACTGCCAATGCGTTCGCTTCGACGGCTGAGAGTGTGTGGTGGTGTAACGCTCG
>NW_022640404.1:874-1030 GCF_010583005.1 Odontomachus brunneus | reverse complement strand
TGTCTCGAGACGAAAAGTGTCTCGAGACAATGGTACCGAAATCTGCCGATTCTCGACGATTGACGACCCCAGGACGAGGGGGCAGCGACGAGGGAGGATCCGCGAGGATACGCGATCCTCCCAGGAAGGAACAGCTGTTAGCCTTGCCGCGACCAT
>NW_022640404.1:139-730 GCF_010583005.1 Odontomachus brunneus | reverse complement strand
AGAGGACGACAACGAGCGAAGCCCTTGCTCAGGTGAATCGCACTCTCGTACTTTGGTGATGCAAAAATATATTATCGCGAATTATCGGACGCTTAGCGATAGAGAATATTCTATCGCTGAGAAGCTATCGTAGTTATAATACCGTATTGCGCTTAGACGGATCAGCTGTATTTACTTTTAGCGAAGCAGCCGTCACGAGAAACCCGGCAGGAAAAAACGGGAGAGCCGGGAGAGACAACATGCGAACTCCCGATGTCAACAATGTCTCGAGACGAAAAGTGTCTCGAGACAATAGTACCGAAATCTGCCGATTCTCGACGATTGACGACCCCAGGACGAGGGGGCAGCGACGAGGGAGGATCCGCGAGGATACGCGATCCTCCCAGGAAGGAACAGCTGTTAGCCTTGCCGCGACCATTGCCGCAAATAGACAGCCTTACCGCGACTACCGCCACGCTCAGACATAAGAATAATTCAGACAATTGCCGTGCCGAGAGTGCAAGAGGGAGAGAAAGAGAGAGAGCCGAGAGAGAGTGGGCGAGAGTGCGAGGACGGAGAGAGAGAGAGATAGTGCGGAGTGAGAGGGAGCGG
>NW_022640404.1:0-129 GCF_010583005.1 Odontomachus brunneus | reverse complement strand
TTATTCTCGCGTTTATCGAGGTGGTGCGGCCTTTCCGTACCTGGCGCCCAACTCTCGCGGAAATCTTTATGGCGTGTCCAGGAGCCGACGGCAATTTGCAGACGCGGCGAACAGGCGACTGTTTGCCGT
>NW_022640403.1:0-1036 GCF_010583005.1 Odontomachus brunneus | reverse complement strand
ATCTCAGTTCTGTGAAATGTATTTAAACATATTATGTTGTGTGCTGCTTATCATTATTTACTTTGACACGTTCCGACAATAATCAAGTTTCTCTCACGACGAGTAAGATTGTAAATATCAATTACTCCTAACAACTTTTTTCTTGGTAATTTACAAATTTTATATTCTATTATATCTTTTCCTCTCTCCTTGTTTTACTGCGTGTATTCTTATTATTTAACTTATACTTTCTTAACAAATTCCGTTACATTTATCTACGATTACAGCTTTATCTATGAGACTAATTTAATCTACTGCTCCACATCGTCTTTTTAAACGATGATGGCATCAATGTTGCACTGCGTTGACATGTTTGAAGGAGGAAAATTTAAATTAGATTTGGGCCAAGACCTTTTATTTGCGAGCGATCAAATATGAGCGTTCGTTTTTTCAAATCTATTGATTCTCGATTGTTACTGTTTTGACTGGGAAGCTTTTTGTTTATTTTTTATTTTAGCTTTTTATTGAAGAGGATTCAAAAAGGATCGAAACGTATTAATATATTTATGCCTATGTAACGTTTTTGATTGTAGTATTTAATCTGTGCTAACCTCTTAAACACCCTTCTTTGTTTCATTTCTATTTGATTGTAAATCTTCCTTGTTTTGTTTCTATTTGATTGTAAATCAATTTATTTAATTTTTAATATAGCCCTTTGGAAGTGTGAGCTATTTGAAAATGGCTAATATTCAATAAATTTATTAGCATTGATTGAACTTTTTACACTTTTGCACTTAATGCACATTACTTCGTTAGAGTTTCTAAAAATGACGTCATGATTTCCGTTTATTTTACGAGTGTAAATGCAATTATGATACACTTTTCATTTTTACTCAGGACTAATGTGTACACTACCCAAGTGCCACACGCCGATCTTTTTGAAACTTTGCAGACATGTAGTACATCGAAAAACAGTAGAGACACGTATTTTTTTATTTTAGCTAGCAAGTTAGAAAACGCATTCGAAAATTTAACACTCTATAGTACCATGATAACT
>NW_022640402.1:0-1036 GCF_010583005.1 Odontomachus brunneus | reverse complement strand
TACAGTATCCGGATTTCAGAAAACCGTTCGTAGTCACAACGGACGCATCCGGAACAGCCGTAGGCGGAATCCTTAGCCAAGGTCCTATCGGAAAAGACCTCCCAGTAGCATACACGTCTCCTTAATAAAGCAGAACAAAATTATTCGATCATAGAAAAGGAACTCCTAGTTATGTAACGTCCCAGCTACAAAAATCGTTAAATTTTCACGCCACTGCGATGCTTAAATGCCGCATAGACCTGAGGCCGATTTGCGTTAACCTGAAGTAGTATAAGATATTTCATTCCAGCAACAAGATTTACTAATTCAATCGTCAGAGACGGCTAAGAATAAAATCTAGTATATTAGTAGTGCTAATGGAGCACATGAGGAAAGCAAGGAAACAATTAGTAAAAGCCATACATGACGAAAGAATTATTAAACGACTGTCACGTCCGCCGCGACTATGTTATCCCGTTAAATTTTATTCCTTTAAAACATACAACAAAACCCTCTTACTCTGTTTAAGAAACGCTTATAACCTTCCCTCACTACCTCTGTTCAAGCGTGCACCTAAACCCATCCCTCCTGTTTCCCGAACCCTCGACATTCTTCCAGACCTTTCCAGAACCTCCCAGAATCTTCCAGAGGTTTCTCGATCCTTCCACCAGGAAAGACCCTCCCCACTCCCTAAGACCAGGTAACTTTCCCGAACCCTCGAGATCCTTCCAAACCTTTCCAGAACCTTCGAGAACTTTCCAGAATCTTCCAGAGGTTCCTCGATGTTCCACTAGGGAAGACCCTCCCCACTCCTTAAAACCAGGTAACTCTCCCGAACCCTCGGATTCTTCCAGATCCTTCCAGAATCTTCGAGAACCCTCCAAAATCTCCCAGTTGTTTCCCAACCCTTACGGAGGAAACCCCTTCCACGGATCCAAAAGGTTATAAAGCGTTGCGCAAAACCCAGTCAGTCAGTCTTAATCCGGGAGTCCTACAAGTCGGATGTGCTACCGACTACGCGACGTGAACAGTGCACTCATCCCTATTTAGGATCCAT
>NW_022640401.1:808-1038 GCF_010583005.1 Odontomachus brunneus | reverse complement strand
ATCTGCTCCATATTTTGTCGCGTTCTTGCTATCGTCTTATTTACCGGTGCCCCGTCTGCGGAGCGGCCGCGCGTGTTTTAAGGCTTACCCAAGGAGATCGTCCTCGGGTTCTCTATTATCGCGAGCTTAATACCGTCTCGCGTCTCGCGATTGCTTTTGTGAATATTGACGCGCATTGTTACCGGGACGTGCGAGAGTCCCGATTAATAAACTCATTATTCTTGAACACG
>NW_022640401.1:512-731 GCF_010583005.1 Odontomachus brunneus | reverse complement strand
GCGTTTATCGAGGTGGTGCGGCCTTTCCGCACCTGACGCCCAATTACCGTTTTCATTTTTGTGGCGTGAATCGGAGCCGATGGCAATTTGCCAACGCGGCTGATAGGCGACTGTCTGCTGTCGTCGAGTAAACCTCGCGAACATGGTCGCAATACAAAGAAGACAATCGCGTGATGCATCAAAACCTTTTGAAATTCTAGACTCACAATTTGTTTCTTC
>NW_022640401.1:0-502 GCF_010583005.1 Odontomachus brunneus | reverse complement strand
CATCAAAACCTTTTGAAATTCCAGACTCACAATTTGTTTCTTTATATCGATAAGTAAAAAAATACTTTAGTAAAAATATTAAAAATAAAGAAATTTGGAATGAAAGTATATTATATTATATTATAAATACAAATTACATAAATATAACAATCTTTATGTTACAAAATAACAATAGTTTGTTCACATAGAATTTGAAAATTATTGTTTCTTGTCTATTATATACTTATTTTATTTAATGAAATAAATATAAATAAATAAATATAAATAAATAAAAACTTATAATATTTAACAGACTTTCAAAAAATGCTGTAATAACATTGTTCCAAAACATACGACCTTATGTGCAAAGAACTCTAAGACCAACAGCAATTTCATTTGAATTAAAAGTAAATCATTAAATTAAATTAATGATTAAATTAAAGATAATTATCCCACATTGCACGTAGTATTGCGGAAATATTGCAGTGATATTGCAATATAGTAGTAATATTACATATCACAG
>NW_022640400.1:897-1039 GCF_010583005.1 Odontomachus brunneus | reverse complement strand
ATTTTTCGTAAAGGCATCCGCTATTGCCAATGAGGTTGTTTCGCTCAAAAGGATTGCTACTGAATATTTCGTAAGTAAGTCTTGAAGTGTTAAAATGAGTGTATTTCCTTTGTCGGTTGTGGGTAAGGGTCCCATTATATCA
>NW_022640400.1:0-887 GCF_010583005.1 Odontomachus brunneus | reverse complement strand
TATTTCGTAAGTAAGTCTTGAAGTGTTAAAATGAGTGTATTTCCTTTGTCGGTTGTGGGTAAGGGTCCCATTATATCTAGTGCGATTTTATCGAAGGCGGCACCGGGGGTGTCTGTAATAATCATAGGTTGTTTAATCTTGATTCGCGTTAATTTCTTCAATTGACATTCTCTACACCGTTGAATAAATTTTTGTATATCCCTTTTCATATTGGGCCAGGAATAATTTGTACGTAACCTATTATATGTTTTTGTAACTTCTTTATGTCCGCCTATAGCAGATGAATGATTTTCGTCTATGAGTATATGTCTGTTCTCCTCTCTAGGGGTTTGAATTAGTCCCTTGCAAATTGTTATATTAATGTTTTTGTCTTCGAAATGTTTTATTAGTCGCTTCTGAATATAATTCCAGGGAATATCGTCGAAACGATCCGTTTTTCGTATACTGAATGATTTTAAATTTATTTCTCCTACTACGTCTAGGAGGGATTTAATACAATTTTTTACGTTGTCTGAATCTATAAGTGTTTGATTATCTATTTTGATTGGGAGTGAAATTAAAACTTTGGTATCAAAAGCGTTTACTTTGGCTCTTTCTAAATTTATATTTTCGTATTTTGGAAGACGTTCGACTTGCTGGTGTTCTTTCGCACCATTATTATATGGGGTTCCGTTTAAGGTTATAAATATTACTTGATTGTCATTTTGCGATAAAAGAGTTTTGCGTGTTTCATTAATTTTTATGAGAGGTTGAGGTTGCGGTAAGTTTGCGGGTACGTAATTTGATTCAAATATCTCCTCGTCATCACTACTTTCAGTTTTTTCTGTGAACTCTATGATTGAATGTTCTTCTTCTGAGGTGGGAGATATATCTTCCCATCCCGTATT
>NW_022640399.1:778-1040 GCF_010583005.1 Odontomachus brunneus | reverse complement strand
CCAATGTACAATTGGAACAATTGGCAAAACGTATGCGTATTCCGTTCTTCAGGGGCGTTTTGATGCGCGACGTACCGCCTACATCGCCGCACGTAAACGAGAGTGGAATCGTAAATTTGGATAACGTCGAGGGACACGGTACTCTTTGGGTAGCGTACGCGAAAATAGGCGATCGCGTGATGTATTTCGATAGTTTTGGTAATCTTCGACCACCCAGCGAATTGTTGCAATATCTCGATAATAATACAATTGAGTACAATCG
>NW_022640399.1:180-768 GCF_010583005.1 Odontomachus brunneus | reverse complement strand
AAAAAAAAAACGTCGAAAAAATAATAAAAATGCCTACGGGTGTCACCACCAATGTACAATTGGAACAATTGGCAAAACGTATGCGTATTCCGTTCTTCAGGGGCGTTTTGATGCGCGACGTACCGCCTACATCGCCGCACGTAAACGAGAGTGGAATCGTAAATTTGGATAACGTCGAGGGACACGGTACTCTTTGGGTAGCGTACGCGAAAATAGGCGATCGCGTGATGTATTTCGATAGTTTTGGTAATCTTCGACCACCCAGCGAATTGTTGCAATATCTCGATAATAATACAATTGAGTACAATCGTACGTCCTATCAACCTTACGATCAGAGCATTTGTGGACAACTGTGTCTACGTTTCCTGCAGAGAGTTAACAGCCGATTTAAGGCCCAACGTTCTGCGATCAGTGTCCAGTAATCGTTTTGGTCTCTGACGAAGATGTCGCTGACATTTACGCTCACCAGCAAGAGTAGCACTCTCGCAGGAAGCTACTTTCCAGCTATAGATCTGAGCGATGGCGATTACGAACTCGGTTTGGCAGCCTTTGAAACCTATAACACGATACCGAATGTAAATGCGTCGA
>NW_022640399.1:0-170 GCF_010583005.1 Odontomachus brunneus | reverse complement strand
ATAATAAATTTTACTTTGATGAGGACGACAAGGAAATTATAATCCCTGAGGGATCGTACGAATTGTATGCCATATACCGGTACCTGAAACGTGCAATATTGGAAACCATCAAACCGATCGTTACCAATGATGATGATGATGATCTCATAGTTATTCGCGCCAATGAGAAT
>NW_022640398.1:0-1043 GCF_010583005.1 Odontomachus brunneus | reverse complement strand
AAAAGAAAAGTCCTCTAGGGCGATTTTTGTGGAAAACACGCTTTAAAAATCATGTTGATAACGTACGCAGCTTAATTCAAGAATACTCCAATATTTAACAACTCGGGGGCACGGGTTTTCGTTATCAGATCGAGCAAAAATTTGGCAGAGATTTTTTTTTATCAAATTGAAACTTTTTGGAGGGTGTCGCAGAAAAAATTTGAAAGTCGAAAAATAAGAACCACCTTAGTGTACATACACACAAACATAAAAATAAAAAAGCAGTGTTACTAGAAAATGCTATAGAAAAAAATTAGTGAACCTCATCTGCTCATTTCTGCGATTTTAATAATTTTAAGAATAAAGTTCACAGTTTCTATATAAAATAGTGTATCATATATCTACGACAAACTTCATTTTAACTAATATTACATAACTTTAGTTTGTTCATTCACGATAGAAAATGTGACAAGAAAATTTCGAGACGTCTAAAACTTTACTCGACTGCCTTCAAATCAGTTTTTCTTTTCTTTTAGCTGTAATATTTGTTCGATTATAGTGAAAATTGGAGATAATTATCTTTACACTAAACTAAGTGTTTTATGATTCCACTCAAATTGTTGTTTCACAATAAATACATAAACAAAACAATTTGCAAACCTACCCCTGCTGCGAACCTGCCTTGGTCTCTCCTAACTATAACTAACTATATACTTGCGTTCCGTAGAACAAAGTAATTAGTGATTTAATAACTAGATCAGAGCTAGGAATTAGTTGCCCATTTCGGCCGATTTTCGAGAGCTACGCCTTCTATCTTCCCTTTGCCGCGAGCCGGCCACGAAAATAACGGTCGCGGCCAGTCGCGGCTTCAAGCTTGGTCGCTCGACCACCACTTTCGTGGTCCGCTCGCGGCAAGAGAGAATGCGAAGCTCCTGAGAATCGGCCGAAATGAGCAACTAATTCTGAGCTCTGAACTAGATCAATATATTTTTGTTATATCTAACCAAGATTTAAATATTTCTTTCTCTCTTTCAACTATAATTAGTGTGCGCAAGGCCGACAAT
>NW_022640397.1:0-1043 GCF_010583005.1 Odontomachus brunneus | reverse complement strand
TAGTAAAGCTTAAAATGTAAGATTTTTGTATTTACAATAATAATTTACAGTCATTTCAAGAAAGTAACTTAAAAGTAACGACTCGTTATTTTTAAGTAACTTTTTTAAATAACTGTAACTGTAACGAGTTACTTGTAACTGTAACTAGTTATATTTTCAGCAAAGGGAACTGTAACTGTAACTAATTACTTTTAAAAAGCAACTTTCCCAACCTTGGATATAACAGCATAAGAAATACATTTTTTCTCAAGTTTCTAATATTAGAAGTGTACCTCTCAAATTATGCTGAAGTTTCGACATCTGTTTTACTGTGATAAGATACTTAATTCATGACCGTGCTTATTCATAATCGATACTCACATAACTGTGCATACATTACCATTGGGTACCTGATTTGTGCACTGACGGCAAGTTTTCCTAGCACCTGTGTTTAACGGGTAAGCACGTTCTCCCGTGGGATGGTCCCCCGGATGGTTCTGCAGTACGCTGTCTGCTCGACGGTGAAACTCATCTCTCGCTCGATAGAGAAGGGTGGGACAAAATCATCCATTCGGATACAAGCAAATTCTTCTCCTCTACGATATTTCTTTCTTGTTTGAATACAACAGCAAAAAATCATGTAAATATTCTCGTAGAATGTTACATAATCATGTTTAACATGATAAATTTTATATTAAAATTAAACGTCCCAATACGTAAAAAATTTTCCCTCCCGAAACATTTCTTTCTCATTTATACATATACAGAAGCAGAAAGTGCAAATTACGGTAATATTGTCGCATCATCGTGTCAAAGAGATATATCGTTTACATTTTCTACTACGAAAAACTCTCTCTGATCTCTTTTAGGAAAAAATTCATTTTGCGTTTTGTATGAGAGCGATTTCAACATCGTTCTTCTTATATTTGATATTTTTATAGCAATGCAAACGGCATAAGCCGTACAGAATTATAGCAACTTCTAACTGTAAAATATCTTATGTGCATTTTTATATAATTTTATATACAGGGTGTTCGGAAAGTACCGGGACGCCCGAATATCAG
>NW_022640396.1:0-1044 GCF_010583005.1 Odontomachus brunneus | reverse complement strand
AATATTTATTTAAAAATACCGTTGTCAAAAATATTTTCTCTCTCAATATTCCTAGTAGAGTTCTCCGTAAGATGTTCTTTATCGTTTGTCACAAGATTTTTATTAGTATTCTTATCTGAAAAATAAATAAAGTAGTCAAAATATATGTTATAATTTAAATATTATATATTAAAAATCATATATAAACATCAAATATCATAGAAATTCTTTTTCTCGATATTCGTACTGTATTTTTCTGTAAGAAGTCCTCTGTCCTTTGTAGCAAGTTGTGCATTAGTGTTTTTATTTTAAAATAATAAATTAGTTAATATATAATTTTTAATTAAAATGTTATACATTAAAAGCCATAAAATAAAATACCGCAGAAATTTTGTCTTTCGATGTGCCCAGTACATTCCTCTATAAAAAGTTCTCCCTTATCGTGGATATCAATTGTTCTATTGATACTTTTATCTAAAGAAGAAAAAAATTATTTGTAATGTGATTATTTCAAATATTATATGTTGATTATGAATTGCACGTATAATGTAATTAAAATCATGTATTGCTTACCAGTTATGTTCATGACATCAGCAGAAGTTAATTTTTGTATTACATTTTGAGGCCTCTGTAAAGATATGTCAGTCGGATTGAACATTTGGCTAGTTGATACAAAATGTTTTAATTTCGGATAAGCAGGCACCTTCTTAACTATAACATTATTATGCTGAATTGTACGATTTTCTTTATCATTATCTAAATATAAATCTTTATCTGAATATTCAGAAGAAGATGACCAAGTTTTCTTTGCTTTCATTCGTCTTATCTTTTTCCTTTGTTGCCTCCTTTCATCGGATGACATACCAGTATCATCTATATGTGATGTTTCTTCAGCATGAACTAATTTTTCGAGAGCATTTGAATAAGTGTCTAAATGAATCAAAGTAATATAACAATAAAATAATAACAAATTCTATACATACAAATTTGTTACACACATGTACACACAATAAAATTAATTTACCTGCTTTGCCAAAAACTCTTTTGACTGATAAATAATCCCAA
>NW_022640395.1:0-1044 GCF_010583005.1 Odontomachus brunneus | reverse complement strand
TCTGTTTCTCAGCTTCTTTCGTCGGTAGATACTCTTCGGTACTAGACATCGCTAAGACCATCGTCGTTTCTGCGACATCTCTACCGAGTAAATTTGGTTGAGCTGTTTTTCCCGCAGGAAATTCGTCCTTAATTAAAGTATCTTCTGCTTCGTTAGAAATTACTTGAGACACAGTTAACGACGATAATTCTTCTACTATAAACTCTCCCTTACGTTCATCTGGTGCAAGTTGGTCTGCAAGTTCTTTCGTGCTTATCATTGTTACAACTTGAGTTGTTTCAGCTATATCTCTACCAAACAAGTCGGTTTGTGCTGTCTTTTCGGTTGGTACTTCTGGAGAAGGCAGTACAGCTTCCGCTTCACTGGATACGGTTTGTGTCACGCTCAAGGGTTGCAATTCCTCGATGTCTGGTTTTCCTTTTTGTACATCGGGCTTTTGACTTTCGATCAATTCGCCTACATTTGAAGCCATCGTTATTTCCGTAGTTTCTGCTACATCTCTACCGAATAAACTCGTTTGCACCGTTCTCTCGGTTGGTTCTTCTGGACTAGGAAGAACGTCTTCGGCTTCTTGAGATATTATATGCGACACCGTTAAAGATGTAAGTTCTTCGAGACCAGGTTTGCCTTTCTGTTTCGCAGCTTCTTTCTCGGGCCCAAGTTCTTCAGTGCTAGCCATTGCGATGACTATCGTCGTTTCGGCGATATCTCTACCGACAAGATTTGGTTGAGCTGTTTTACTCCCGGGCACCTCTTCCTTTATTAATGTATCCTCAGTTTCGTTAGAAATGACTTGAGATACAGTTAACGAGGATAATTCTTCCACTATAAACTCTCCCTTACGTTCATCTGGTGCAAGTTGTTCCGCAAGTTCTTTCGCGCTTATCATTGTTATGATTTGAGTCGTTTCAGCTACGTCTCTGCCAGTTAGATCAGTTTGAGCTATTTTTTCTTTAGGTATCTCTGCAGCAGGCAAAACAGCTTCCGATTCACTGGATACGGTTTGTGTTACGCTCAAGGGTTGTAATTCCTCGATGTCAGGTT
>NW_022640394.1:338-1044 GCF_010583005.1 Odontomachus brunneus | reverse complement strand
GCGTTGAATAAATGGAATTTAAAACGATGCGCTCGCAGTTTCGTCATTCATGATGAGGCGATCTAAGCGATCATACATGCGGAAAACTAGTGGAGACGGAAAACAACACAGCCCCGAAAAGCAACGGTTGGTGGAGTAGTTGCATGCTCCTGCGAGATGGCATTTTCCTCGTAGATGCGTCATTGTGCGTGGATACGATGATCTGTGGCAGGCCGATGTAGTGGAAATGCGTCCGTATTTGCGGCTCAACAGTGGCTACCACTACATACTCACCGTTATCGATGTGCTGAGCAAGCAAGCTTGGGTCATGCCGCTAAAGACTAAGAGCGGAAAGGAGGTGGTCAAGGCGTTCGGCAAGATAATTCGAGACAGCGGAAGATGTCCAACAAATTTGCAAACAGACCGGGGGAAGGAATTTTACAATACCGATGTGCAGAGACTCACGAAGAAACACAACATCAATCACTATTCGACGTATTCAGTTATGAAGGCTTCCGTCGTGGAACGATTCAATCGTACGCTGAAGAATGACATGTGGAAAATGTTTATATTACAAGGAACCTACAGATGGATCGACTCGCTACCGCGTCTCGTGATGCAGTACAACGAACGCAAGCACCGGACCATCGGAATGCGTCCTGTCGATATGACCCCTACGATCGCTAAGAAACTCCTTGATACGGTCTACAGCAACGTAAAGATTGCA
>NW_022640394.1:0-328 GCF_010583005.1 Odontomachus brunneus | reverse complement strand
GATACGGTCTACAGCAACGTAAAGATTGCAGCTCCAGCGAGATTCAAAGTGGGCGATCCGGTGCGCGTGAGCAAGTTCAAGACTGTCTTTGCTAAAGGCTACACGCCCAATTGGACTACTGAGATGTTTAAGATCGTCAAGGTGCAGGCGACCAATCCTGTGACTTATCTGCTCGAAGATTCTCGCGGACAGCCTATAGTCAGAGGTTTCTACAAGTACGAACTACATCGTGTTGCCAATCCAAACGTGTACTTGGTGGAAAAAGTGTTGTGTAGAAATGGTGATAAGGTTTATATAAAATGGCTGGGATTCGATAAATCATGCAACT
>NW_022640393.1:845-1046 GCF_010583005.1 Odontomachus brunneus | reverse complement strand
ATATGTAATTATACATAATTATGTATAATTATATATATAAATTCATGTACAGTTTTACATAATTACGCATAGATTTTTATGTAATTATACATAAATTATTATTATATTGTTATATATAATTGTGTATAATTATATATAATTTTATATGATTATATATAATTATATATAATTATGTATGGACAAATTTCATACATAATTTTG
>NW_022640393.1:396-600 GCF_010583005.1 Odontomachus brunneus | reverse complement strand
AAAATACGATTTGGTCGTGGTGACGTATATCTACCGAGCGATCCGTTTAAGATTTTAGCGTGACTGATTGGCTTACACGGCGCTTCGAAACGATTGCAGCGTAGAGTGGAACGGGGCTCTTCTTTTGGTACAGATGAGCGGTATTGTAGTTCCATGTATATATATCTGGGTACCTATTATGGACTTCTTCGAAATCAATTCCGA
>NW_022640393.1:0-386 GCF_010583005.1 Odontomachus brunneus | reverse complement strand
ATCGGAATTGATTCCGAAGAAGTCCAGAATAAATACCCTGGATATATTTTGCAATTATAACTACAAAACTTGTGAATAATCTGAACATTTCATCAACCATTCTAAAGCGCTTTTCAGGTCTTATCACTTCCAGGTAAAACATAAGATAATTTTTATGGCAAGATGATATCATTTCCACATCTTTATCTTGAAATTGTCATGAAAATGGAATTGTTTTATGTCAAAGTAACATCACTTTTATATCATTTAACGTCATTTTCACTTTTATATAACTTTGTGTTCTACGTTGCCTGTTTTCTCTTACAATATGGTATGATTTGTAGTTTTAATTGCAAATTATATCATATATCATATATATATATATATATATATATATATATATATAT
>NW_022640392.1:836-1048 GCF_010583005.1 Odontomachus brunneus | reverse complement strand
CTAACCAAACCAAACCTAACCTAACCAAACCAAACCAAACCAAACTAACTAACCTTATCTAACTAACCAAACCAACCAAACCAAACCAAACCAAACCAAACTAACCAAAACTAACCTAACCAAACTAACCAAACCAAACCAAACCAAACCAAACCAAACCAAACCAAACCAAACTAACCTAACCTAACTAACCCAACTAACCAAACCAAACC
>NW_022640392.1:426-547 GCF_010583005.1 Odontomachus brunneus | reverse complement strand
AACCAAACCAAACCAAACCAAACTAACCAAACCAAACTAACTAACCAAAACTAACCTAACCTAACCAACCTTATAACTAACCAAACCAAACCAAACCAAACCAAACCAAACCAAACCAAAC
>NW_022640392.1:0-136 GCF_010583005.1 Odontomachus brunneus | reverse complement strand
AACCAAACCAAACCAAACCAAACCAAACTAACCTAACCAAACCAAACTAACCTAACCAAACCAAACCCAACCTAACCAACCAAACCAAACCAAACCAACCTTATAACTAACCAAACCAAACCAACCAAACCAAACC
>NW_022640391.1:0-1057 GCF_010583005.1 Odontomachus brunneus | reverse complement strand
CGATATCCGAAAGTAAAGCGGCCGAATTACTCGCCCATTTGCGCAATGTAAACCCGCCGCGTTGTAAAAGCGCAGTTAATTGATCGCGCGTGTCGCGGAGAGCTTGTTCGTCGTCGTGCCCGAACAGTACGTCATCGACGTAGCTATGATCCCGGAGGATGGGAACGGCTAAGGGAAACTGTGCGCCTTCGTCCAGTGCTAATTGACGAAGGACTCGCAGAGCTAAAAAGGGCGCACAAGCCATTCCGTACGTGACCGTGAGCAACTGGTATTCATTGACGGAATCGCGGGCCGACTTACGCCATAAAATTCGCTGGTAGTCAACGTCGCGTTTATCAACTAAAATTTGCCTATACATTTTCGCGATATCGGCCGAGTATACGAACCGAAACAGCCGCCAGCGTAGGATGACGGCGGATAAGTCACTCTGCAATTTAGGTCCTGTTAGCAGATGGTCATTGAGACTCGAACCGTTGGTAGTAATGCTAGAAGCATTGAACACTACGCGCAGATGCGTGGTGAGACTGGACTCGCGAAAAACAGGATGGTGAGGAAGATATACGCACTGACTCAAAGCTTCCCCGGGAGGAGACACTTTGCGCAAGTGGCCGAGATGTTCATATTCTTCGATGAACGTGCAGTATTCTGAGAATATATCCGGATGTGAAGCGGACCGACGGAAAAGAGCGTTTAACAGTTGCTCGGCTCGAGCCCGAGACCCACCGATTTCGATAGGAGGTCCGCGCCGAAACGGCAAGCGCACGATATACCGCCCAGAAGCGGTGCGAGAATGAGTGGACTGAAAATGAGTCTCACATTTCTCTTCTTCGGGAGTAACTATCGTGTGGGAAGGAAAGTCCTGAATCTCCCAGAAGCGCTTGATTTCCTCCTCCAATGAGGGGGAGTCGACACAATGATGAACAGCGATTCGTCTTGCAAGCTGCGCGCTCCTTTGAGCAGGAACGGAAGGAGGTGGATCTACAGAGGACGAGGGCAGAGGACCCGAGATGATCCAGCCGAATATAGAGTTCTGCGCGACCGGTTCACCGAGTGCGCC
>NW_022640390.1:0-1060 GCF_010583005.1 Odontomachus brunneus | reverse complement strand
CCGTCGGTAACATCGGTATGCCCCCCAATTACCGACCGCTGATAACCCCTCCGCGGTGACGTCATACCCCCCGCGGTGACGTCATACCTCCCTTACGTCATACCCCCCCCTCAGAGGACCTGTGTTAGAACCTAGCATACCTACTAATATTAATACCATAATTAAAATAAAAACAGTGATTTCATTGTTATATTATATGACTATACATATCACAAGAAACAAAAGAAATCTCGCACATTCACTTTTTTGCTTCACTTACTGTTTTTCTTTTTCGTTAAAAGGGGTATACACTGAAAGGTTATGAATCTGTCTCTCTCTCTTTATTTGCTATTCAAACTTTAAACTTTTGGCCCTTTCGCCATTTCCTAATAAAAAAAACTTGTTAGGTTGTAGAGAAATGATAATATGAAGGTAATCTTCTCAGCGGAAAACGCTGAGGCACGTTCCAAAAATATTTCGCGGTCCGAACGTATTCTAACAAGTCTTA
Source organism: Odontomachus brunneus (assembly GCF_010583005.1). Classification (NCBI taxonomy): domain Eukaryota; kingdom Metazoa; phylum Arthropoda; class Insecta; order Hymenoptera; family Formicidae; genus Odontomachus; species Odontomachus brunneus. The sequence goes on along the minus strand of NW_022640390.1, from coordinate 573 downwards.
ACATAACGGTGGTTAGGCTGGTTCTACAATACGTCGTTTGCTGTAGTCGAATGTCGGAATGCAGTCGATAGGTCTGTTCTTTCGCTCTGTATTACAGCACTGGTGCAATAAGTTAGAGTGAAACAAATTTATAGACATTCGTCTATAATCATACTTTGTGCTCTGTTCAAATAATCTTATGTCCATGATACAGACTAAGTTTCCACCGGGCTTTGAATCGGATCAGAGTCGGATTAAAGTCTGTTCTTTTTCGCTTCACAGCTGTATTGGTGCAATAAGTTAAAGTGAAACAAACATATATTTGTCGCTCTCCAACTTATGGCATCAGTTCAGCGAAAAAGAATAAACTTAATATGCACTAAGTGTGAGAGTGTAAAAAGTTTAATTAATGAGAATAAACTAATTGGATATTAGCTATTTTCAGATAGTTCACACCTTCAAAGGATATCCTAAAAATAGTCTGATGACGTCCCACAGTCCTAAAAGCGTCTTCAGAACATACTTTGTAAATTCTGTGATGTTTGGTGTGCAACGGGCATTAGGTGTAAAAGTGTGAAAAATACAAGCAACTCG
>NW_022640389.1:0-1064 GCF_010583005.1 Odontomachus brunneus | reverse complement strand
ACGACACCAAGGTCGCCCGCCGCTCCGAAAGGAACCGGAAACGTGACAAACTATTATTTGGTGTTTGCTCGGTATATTATAATATACTGTGAACATTATAAGGATACATTATATAAGCGTGAATTGTAAAAACATCGTTGGAGTCATCAGAGTCACCGCGTGCGCGTTCCATCCGTCACGTTAAGCAACAGTTTAGTGCGGTCAGGAGATGGACGGTGACCGGTGTTTTTCTACCGCTTGGGATCGAAATTATCGCAGGAAGATTCATGAAAGTTTGGAATGTTGTTGACAACCTTCGATATCTAGTAGTTTATGAGACATGAGAAAATTAGGAATATAAGTATATTTCTGTAAACATTTTGATTTTCTCATTTTTCACCTTCGAATAATAATTCTCAGTATTTGATTACTATCAATATTTAACATTGATTTTATTATCAGTATTCACCAGAAATTAAGTACTGGCCAAAAAATTACAGAATTACTGGTAATATTTAATCACTAATAATTTTTCAGTATTTCTTAGTATGATATTTCTATAAGGGTAATTCACTCATTTTGAAAAAATTGATTTCGCGAATAAAAGATAGCAAGTTTTTTTCAATTTTAGTAGATGAAACTACGGATATAACTTCGAACGAACAAATGTCTTTATGTATTCGAATATTTAACAACCAAACGATGCATATTGAAGAACTTTTCTTACAATTCTACACTACTCACGACTTAACGGGAGAAGGATTAGCCAATAGCATTTTGAAAGCCGTGATGGAATTAGGTCTTGATCCAATGAAAATTCGAGGACAGGGATATGATGGTGCTGCTTCTATGAGTGGAAAGTTTAATGGCGTTAAAGCACATATTTTGAAAAAATATCCTTTAGCAAAGTATGTGCACTGCACAGCACATGTTTTAAATTTAGCAATTTCTGACTCCTGTAAAATGAAATAAATAAAACATTGCATGGGAGTATTAGCATTTATGCTCCTTTTTTAATACTGTGAAATGAAACTTTCTATTACAAGAGGAAATCAAAGCTGATTTAAGCCGAGAATCTACACATT
>NW_022640388.1:986-1065 GCF_010583005.1 Odontomachus brunneus | reverse complement strand
ATAAAAGCCAGAAATTTATTTTGTCAAGATCTGATCAGACATAATCAGACATAACGTTATATATGATTAAGATCTGTCC
>NW_022640388.1:172-976 GCF_010583005.1 Odontomachus brunneus | reverse complement strand
GATTAGGATTTGATATACTACAACAATATTACTGTAATATTATAGTGCAATATTACAAAGTAATATTTCGATAATATTATTGTAATATTACATTATAACATGTTATATTCGTTGTAATATTACAATATTACTACGATACTACTGTGATATAATATACATGAGATATTCTCCTCATTGTTATAATTATAATATGTACTATAAGTTATAAGACAGTGAAAAAAAATTCAGATAAAAGCCAGAAATTTATTTTGTCAAGATCTGATCAGACATAATCAGACATAACGTTATATATGATTAAGATCTGTCCTTTTTTTATGTAGCCCTTCAAATCATAATGTAATGATCTCGCAATGTTCAGAAATGTCCCCTGCGTACAAAATAACTTTAATTTCGCCTGCCATAGCTGTCCTGGGCCCTGATTCTCGAAAATATATCGCATATAACATTTCGTGAAAAGCTATAGTTTATACGTTACGTTTACTATAGCTTTTCACTAACTCATCTGTTATATATAATAATATATAATCATATATAAAATTATATATGGTATAATTATATATGGTAAATTATATATGATATAATATATAATATATACAAATATAATTTTATATCACAATCTGGAATCATATTTGAATTATATCTTATTATATCTAATCAGATCTTGACAAAATCCATTTCTGGCTTTTATCTGAACTATTTTTTCCCGGCATTACATTCCACCAACTGCAATCTGTGCAATTACCCAATGAAAAATTTTTCTTATATAATTATATAAAATTATATACAATTATATATAATTATATA
>NW_022640388.1:0-149 GCF_010583005.1 Odontomachus brunneus | reverse complement strand
CAGACATAATCAGATATAACGTTATATATGATTAAGATCTGTCCATATATAATAATATATAATCATATATAAAATTATATATGGTATAATTATATATGGTAAATTATATATGATATAATATATAATATATACAAATATAATTTTATATC
>NW_022640387.1:813-1067 GCF_010583005.1 Odontomachus brunneus | reverse complement strand
CTACAAGATTATTGGTTTTAATAATTTTTTACTTGAATTCTATCAACTTCACCAAAAAATATCAAGAGATGAAAATTGCTTATTTTGTTTTTATAGAGCTCTGTGAATTTTTTCAGAATTTTGTGTTAACTTTTTAGTACTTCAAGAAAATGTAAGAAAATGAAGAACTAAAAAGTTAATATAAAATTCTGAAAAAAATTCTTAGAGCTCTATGAGAACAAAATATACCATTTTTATCTCTTTATATTTTCCGC
>NW_022640387.1:176-803 GCF_010583005.1 Odontomachus brunneus | reverse complement strand
ATGGCGTCGCCAAGGTCAGAACAAGGTCAACTTTGCTTTTTTAAATAGAAATACATATTTTTTATTACGGTATTTTATTCAACGTAAAAACGCAAACAACATTTGCTTGAAAAAATTTTTTATACGACCTCTATTTTCTAAGATATTTACGTATATATCTTAGAAAATAGAGGTCGTATAAAAAATTTTTTCAAGCAAAAGTTGTTTGCGTTTCTACGTAGAATAAAATGCCGTAATAAAAAATATGTTTCTATTTAAAAAAGCAAAGTTGACCTTGTTCTGATCTTGGCGACGCCATCCTATGTCAAATATCTACTATCGTTGAATGCGCTTTTTTAAGCTTTATAACTTTTATCTGAAACATTTTTCTCTAAAATGCTCCCCCGCCGAGTTATCTTGCCGTTCCGATACTTTTGCTATACCCTATATACAGGGTGACCCATTTTAACTTAGGCAGCTAAATAACTCGAAAAATAAGCACACTACGAAAAAATGTTTAGAATCAAAATTTCGTCATTTCGAGGGGGACGTACAATGACGTTAAAATTAGCCCCCCCCCCACCCCTCCCCTGGGCGGTGAGGGGGGGCAAGTTTGAAATCTTAAATGGGAACCCCTATTTTTTATTG
>NW_022640387.1:0-166 GCF_010583005.1 Odontomachus brunneus | reverse complement strand
GACCCATTTTAACTTAGGCAGCTAAATAACTCGAAAAATAAGCACACTACGAAAAAATGTTTAGAATCAAAATTTCGTCATTTCGAGGGGGACGCACAATGACGTTAAAATTAGCCCCCCCCCCACCCCTCCCCTGGGCGGTGAGGGGGGGCAAGTTTGAAATCTT
>NW_022640386.1:0-1068 GCF_010583005.1 Odontomachus brunneus | reverse complement strand
GATCATTTGCAAAATGCTAGAGGACTTTTTTGTTCAGTTTGACTTAATACACACGCCGGCAGGCATCGCAGCTTATCTACCGTTTTTAGTCAGTCACAATAATTAGCTGCCTGAGAAGTTGTAACTTCGAAATTATAAAATATATAATAAATATAATACTAATATATATAATAATATAATAATATAATATTAATATATAATAAATATATATAAATATAATACATTTAGCCCCAGTCTTCTCTACAATATAAACCTGTTTCTAGCGTGTAGTTAAAAAACAACATGTGCATTATAATACTACCAAACATCCTTCTAACATTAAGAAATATTTCCTCCAATATTAGCGTTCGGCCCTTACTTACCTTAAATATCCTTAATTTAAAAAAAGTTCTTTATCATTTTGTAAATGATTAGAGATGTAGATTTTTAATTACTAGAACAATACGAGCGCGTGCTATTTAACTAATTGCTATTATACAAAAAAATATAGCGAGATTATAGTTATTTCAATCATTTTTTCTTTCAGTGGAAGTTAAGAGTTTTAATTTGCACGTTAAGAGAGTTAATATTCTTTCATATAATACAATGTTGGTTTATTTATTAATAAATTGTTTTGATTTGGTAGACAAATAAAAATTGTAGGTAGACAAACATGGGTAAATCATGGGCAATCGATTCTATTACTTAATTTGAATAAAACAGTCAGAGAGTTACACTGAGAGATAAAAATTGAGAGATAAAAATAATTGAAACATCTATAAAACTTCATGGACAAAGCTCGTCATGGACATAGAATAAATTAAGGAAGTGAAGAAAAAAGTCTTCTACTCCTTGCTTTAAATATATATCAATGTTAAGTCTTATATTAAAGAGATGGAGAATCTCTAATAGTAATAAATAAAACTATATAAATTAGATATAGTTATTATACTAACCTTTAATTTAATCACTCTTTTCTTTATATATTTTATAGCCCTAATAATAGACGTGTCCAGGCGAATAAACAAGAAAAAATATTAATTAAAGAAGATTGCATAATCGTGCGCGATAATGCAATAAATCAGTCTT
>NW_022640385.1:320-1068 GCF_010583005.1 Odontomachus brunneus | reverse complement strand
TTTCATTGAAATAATTTAAATAAATTTTTTACAATAAATGCTTTTTCTCGGTATTTTTTGGGCGGAAACTAAGTTAAGGTCCTAATACAACAGCACCGAGCGGAATAACCATAGTAATAGTAATTATACTTACAATATTCATAATAAGAAAAATAAAAAAGGGAAGAAACCCCCCATCATAATAGAATGTAATAACCAGCGAAACATAAGAACACGTTCCAAACCTTTAATACCTATAATTCATGCACTAGCACGCAGGCATAGCCTATACGCATAAGTTATAAGTAATATGCGATTGTAAACACATTTATATATACGGGGAAACAAATATTGTAACACGAATGCGGTATAATAAAGAATAATAAGCCGTTTACAATTATAACTACAATTGTAAACGGGGAAAAAATGTACATAGAATAAGATTGCGAAAATCTCGTTAGGCACTCCGTTTTCTTTTCCCATGGAGGGAGAGATGTTATAATCGCGAATATTATTAGCGCTGTCGAAACGCTTCATGAGGAACCGTTTTGACTGCGCTACGACAAGAAAGCGGATGTGTAAGTGCTGCGCTAAGCACCACTTTGCACATTCCGCACCTCGAGTCGAAACGCACCGAATTATCACCAAATATGGTAATCTCCTTGTTAAGGCACCCCCTCCAACAAGACTAAATAATATTATAAAAGAGCGGAGGGACTTCCGTTTCCGGAGTGGATGTGCGTGGACGTGTAGGATAGAAGTTGAATAT
>NW_022640385.1:0-310 GCF_010583005.1 Odontomachus brunneus | reverse complement strand
GACTTCCGTTTCCGGAGTGGATGTGCGTGGACGTGTAGGATAGAAGTTGAATATTGAAAAGGCGAAGAGGGAGTGGAGGGTGTGAGTTGGAGGAGAGTGAGAGGGAGGAGAGAGAGTGGAGGGAGTGGAGAGGGGGAGGGGAAGGGAGGTGAGTGTGGGTGGAGGAGGTGTGAGAGATAGAGAGTGCGAGAGTGAGTGTGGTGAGAGTGAGGTTAGGAGTGCGGTGTGAGAGATTGGGAGGGTAGGGATAGGAGAGGTGAAAGGGGACGAGGAAGAGTGCGTGCGTAGGCACGAGTTGAGTAGAAGGTAG
>NW_022640384.1:0-1069 GCF_010583005.1 Odontomachus brunneus | reverse complement strand
CGTAAAATAAATTGCGTGCGCGCGACGAGTGTGAATCGCTGAGCGTGAATTCGATTAAATCGAACGCCTTATTTCTCTCGCGTTCATTACGCGAGCGTTTACGTGATTTTTCGCGAGCGTTCCCGAGTCGAAATTTTGATTCTAGTTTCAACCTCACTATTTTATTCAACATCTACTATGACGCTAAAGAAAGTGAGAAAGGAAATTTCGGACATCATCAGAGTCAAAGTAGGAGTAGATTGTATCATTAGAATTAAATCTACTTTGCTAATCTAGCTCTTACTGCCTTATAGAATTCAAGGTTGAACATAGAGCCAAAATTTCGACTCGGTTTCTGTGTAGGGATGGATCGAAATCTGATTTTTAAATCTTCGAAACTCGAATCCGTAACCTTGTGAGGTTTCGAAACTCTCGAGATCCTCTAAACTTGAAACTATCTAAACCTGATATACTAATTAAAAAAGAGGATAATTGTACATAAAACGGGTTTCTATATAATTACACTTTCCACTAAAAAAAAATCAATCTTTTAACACTTAAAATATACAGCAGATAAATATAATTATTTTCATTATTGAAAAATAATTTTATCAACATTTTAATACACAATTATCAAAATAAGTATTTTTGGTCAGGAACTAAAAACTCAACTAAACTTTTTCATAGAATCAAGTTTTAAATCTTTTATATGAATACAACCAAATTTTTTTTAAAATCAAAGTTTAAATAATTTTTAGACAACATAATTAGATCGAATATTAGAAATAATTATATGAAAACTAGATGGAAATAGTTATTTTTGAATAAAAAAAAAATTAAAACCGAAACTGACATCTTTGTCTCATGTTTCGGGAATAGCAAATCACAAAGATAGCGCAAAATTTTCTCGAAACTTGAAACCCTTCGGGGAGTTTCGCAGGGTTTCGAGTATCCCATCCAAGTTCTGTGCATTTTCGTTTCTATGTATTCCCAGAATTGCACATTAGGATTGTACACGCGTACACGTATGAATTATCGGATATCTACTTTATCTCCTATTCCCCCATGTCTCTTTCTCTCTCTCTCTCTC
>NW_022640383.1:0-1072 GCF_010583005.1 Odontomachus brunneus | reverse complement strand
GAGAGAGAGAGAGAGAGAGAGAGAGAGAGAGAGAGAAAGAAAGAGAAAGCAAAGAGCAAATTGTAAATCAGGTTCTAAAGACGTATTGCCCATTTAATCCTTGCAAAAAGTCTCTAAGAATCAGAAACACGTTAATATTTTCTATATAAAAATGTGTGCGATACACACACATACACATATAGACGACACAGGTGAACAAAAACATATTTTAACTTTAACATCACGTTCTTATAGTTCATTGACTCCACTTTACATTATTTTTAACTTTTAAGTCCGTATTAATAGCTATACCTGAAAATTGTCCCACGTGAGATACTTAGATCTGAATTTAGAGTTATATTTGAGTTTTTTAATCGAATCACATAAAAAAAAACATATGAGATATTACATCTATAATCTCCATTCAATTAAAAAATTTACAGTTTACTATAAATTCAAATCTATGTATCTCATCTGAAGCAAGTTTAACGACTATTAATACGGATCTTGTCTCTGAACTACAATAAAACATTGCATACGTTATTTAAAAAATTTTGAACTTTCTTTTATCAATGATTCCTCTAAATGCTTATAAGTCTTCTGATTAGCTTTCAAAGGTACTTAGAGAAACTTTTGTTGATAAAAAAGAATTTACAACAAGAGTCATAGACGTATAGAAAACTGAGATTTTTCTGTCGTTGTTTTCTTTTAATTATCTTTCCTTTTACTAAAGATAGCAACATCATATATTTCCGCAGCAGTACGCTTTGAAATACTTCCAAGTAGTAAGATGGCATTAGATGACGTATCAATGACGTTAGAGACGTCATCGTGTCTTTGCTGGGCTCATAGCTCAAAGTGAAATAACTCTGAGTTCATGTCAAGTAGTTTACGATCACTTTCAGGTGCGACACGGACTAATAATGTTCTCTTAATTTCTGAAACGTGGGCGATATTGAGCTGTAATTAACAACGCGATTAATTAGTCGCCCAGAGGCAAGAGGTGCGCTGAGTGCGAAAGTGCGCGATTCAAGCATCCGGAAGAAAACTATTAGGACCTTAACTTAGTTTCCGCCCAAAAAATACTGAGAAA
>NW_022640382.1:0-1074 GCF_010583005.1 Odontomachus brunneus | reverse complement strand
GATAGATTCAGATGACTCACCCTGTATATAGAGAAAGGTATGACTTTTGATTTTGAAATTAGAGTTAATTAATTATTTCTAACGCGGAGAACGTAAAAATTTCAAGGTTATATGTATATACATGCATATAAATAAAGGCTATATTTCTTCAAATATATTATCTTAATTTATTATAGGGATTATTTCATACGTGTACCAATAATTTCATACTGAATATATTTAATGTAATATTAATATAAATTAATGCATGTTAATGAGAAAACTCGTAGTATAGTATGCATTAAGAAAACAAATCAATTCAGTATTCTAATATATTATCGTATCATTGTATCATATGAAATAAATATTTATTATTAAATTACTAGTTACAATATATTGAACAAAAACTGTAAGCAAAGTCGTTGTAAATCGTCAATAGAGTTTAATGATATTTTTATCATTTTAATTATAATTTTTATTTATTAGTATCAAGAATGGCTGTTGCTTTGTGGTTGCTGCAACTTGCAGCGGAAGAAGAAAGGAATCTCTTAAAAATACAAAGAAGGCAACTGCGCGATGCATCAAAATCCTTTTGAGATATTGGACTCACAATTTCTTCTTTTATATCGGTAAGTAGAAAAATACTCAACAGGTGGTAATAATTTATAATATAAGAAATATGAATATTAATAGAGTGCCATTACAATTGATATATGCCATTAAAATGTTCATGGATTGATTGGAATATATGTTTAAAATATTAATAAATAGTAAAATGAAAATATATTATAAGTATATTATAAGTTGCACAACACTAATATATTTTTTATAGAATGCACTGATATATTTTTTATAGTTGCACAACACTAATGATATGTTTTTTATAGAATTTTTTATAGAATTTTCAACTTATGTTTAAAAGCTCTATATTTATGTAACCTTATATTTACCTCAATTTTTTTGATAATACTTATAAACTTACATATTAAGCAATTTGAACGTATTGCAGCTGAAGTATGTTAAGTATGTTGTATGCTAACTTGATTTTTATATGTAATATATATATATATATATATATATATATATATATATATA
>NW_022640381.1:0-1079 GCF_010583005.1 Odontomachus brunneus | reverse complement strand
ACCAATCATAATGCACACGCATGTCCAATGGTTAGAAAAGCTAGTGAGTCTAGTAAATGTTAAGGCTGTATGAAAGCTCAGTCCACGTCTAAAGTCGAAAGTTCTCCGTGTTTACTTTTCCCTCGCGTGGAAAGATTTCTCTGCCAAAAAGTGCGCAACTCGTCGTACGTTTTCGTGCCGTTGATTTGAACGATCGCGAGGGTTAATGACGCAAATGATTGCAAATCGCCGACTCAACCTTTATCCTCGTCTCCCATTGCGCAACCGATCCAGCCCCACCTTTAATCGTGGCCCTGTGGCCGCGGTTGCAACGAGGCCGGTGTTTATCAGTACGTCCGTGTTTCTACCTTTTCGCAAGTCCAATTTGTGCGTAATGCACATACGCGTGCGGTTACGCGCGCGAATCTCGCACTACGCATGGGTGCGCGTGTCTACCGAATAGTTTTGAGCCTCTCCTCTTCCCTCCTCTCTCTCTCTCTCTCTCTCTCTCTCTTTCTATCTGTCTGTCTGTGCGTGTGCATGAGCGCGCTTCCCATACGGAGAGAACAACGAAACCGTTACGTAATTATCAGCGGCAGTGGCGTAGGCGCGTTACACGCACTTAATGACGAGCAATAACGGATTAGTCTGATACACTAGACGAGGACGATGAAGGGGTGTCTCTGTCGTAACGACGATTAAAATTAGGTAACTAGAGTGGGAAACACGGGAGGGCACCTGAATCGCTGGGAAGGAGAGACCGGGAATGGCCAGATTGATTTCCCAGGAATGCGACTAATTAGGCGCGCGCGAGGAAGCGCGCAATCGGCATGAGCGTGTTTTAATTATCCCTCTTTTGATCCATAACGCCGCCGGTAACGGCGTTTTACGCGGCTTATAACGTGGTTTTTACGAGGCGGGAAACGCGCAAGGAGAATCACGATTGTGTTTCATTAACTACTCTGCATGGGGATTTACTCGCCGCGCGGACAAGTAAATGCGTTTGCTCGCGAGCGCAGGCAGATTTGCCGTTTGCGAGACTCGTTTCGTTCCCTTAAGGGGGGAAATCCAATTAGAACTTTCAAAAAATCGAATTTTTT
>NW_022640380.1:0-1081 GCF_010583005.1 Odontomachus brunneus | reverse complement strand
AATAATCGATTTCATTCTCGCCATTCTACGTACAAAAGTATCAAGGTCAGGTTAAAGTGAATACTTAACGAGATATTTTATATTTTGTACTGTAAAGTGTCAGAATAAAATAAAAAATATCTCGAAATATCTAGTAGAAATCCAGTCTCCTCGGTTTCCAACCAGATAGCAAATTTGTGTCTAGCATATTAGTCACTCATGTAATGCTCATTTCTCCTAGTGACTAAATAAATAAGTTAACCGGTGGTTAAACAAACGAAATTATAGTTATGAGATGAAAACTCATAAGTAGTTGCTAGTTTTAAGTTCAAGTTAGTTTTATAATTTTATAGAAAAATTGTACTGTAACCGCGGAATAGATCAGCATTCAGTCGTAACTGACTATCCTTTCATTTCATATGAAACTTATATTTTAGGAACTGAAATGTGCTATTAAGAAATTTGCTATATCTTTAGTGAAATTTGTTAAATTTTATTATGTTTATAAAAGGGAGATTGGTTAACTTATTTATCTAGTCACTAAGAGAAATGAGTATTACATGAGTAACTAATAGTGATGTTAGGCACAAATTTGCTATCTGGTGGTTGAAAACCGAGGAGACTCGATTTCTATTAGAGTTTTGAGATATTTTTTTATATTCCTTAGCAAGGTGGATCTTATTGATATTCTACTCCAAGACTACTAAAATCATAAGAAAACAGAGAAGAATTTACATGAAAGGAAACTATAATATTTTTTCCATGTATGAAGTCAGAATCCACTCCAATCTTCAGTAAAACATTCATTCTTGTGGTTTCGAGTGGCAGTATTTTCACCTCGAGTGAAAATACTGCCACTTCTCGCTCGTTTTGAGTGAGATTCCACTCCGAGAAATTTAGAGAGTACGATAATTGATATTTGTGGTCTAAATATTCTTACGAAAGACGCTCAGTCGGACTTTGTTGTACCAATTAAATAACTATTATTAATTTAATTAATTACTTATATATATCTCAATGTAAATAATTACTTATCTCGTTTATATCAGAAGAGAGAAGTTTAGCCGGAGCGCAAAGAGAAAGAGAGAGAGAGAGAGAGAGA
>NW_022640379.1:0-1082 GCF_010583005.1 Odontomachus brunneus | reverse complement strand
ACAGGTGACACTATTAAAATGAAGCTGCTACAAGAGATTGAACCATCGGAAGGACATGTAAGTTCCAGAGAAGCTGCATTTCATACGAGACAGAACAATGCCTTTACAAAAAGAGAATACAGACCAGCAAAAAGGTGTTATAACTGCGGGAGGACAGGCCATTTCGCTGCAAAATGCAGATTTAAGAAGAAACCTGGCGAAAACCATAGCAACAAAGCATTTGCAATGCTAAAGAATACTATGAAGTCGCAGGACTGGCATATAGACACGTGTGCTTCCTCCCACATGACACCGCACAAGGAAATCCTACACAACATAGTAGCATTTGATGCAAAGGTGACCGCTGCAAATAACCAAGCACTCGCAGGCAAAGGAAAAGGTACCGCCCATATCCAATTAGTGGCAAATGGGCAGACTTACGTGAAAGAAGCTCAAGATGTTCTCTACGTACCTGATTTGGCAGCAAATCTGCTGTCTGTTAGCAAAATAGCGCAGAAGGGGTATAATCTGACATTCAACGCAGCTGGCTGTCGCATCACAGATAAGAAGAATAATCTAGTAGCAGAGGGACAGAACCAAGGAAATGTCTACAAACTGCTACACCCAGAGGAAAGAACATTTGCTGCCGTCGGAACGAATGATCAGCTGTGGCACCGTAGATTGGGACACCTTAATCGGCGAAGTATGTCAATCTTGCAATCGCGAAGAATGAAAGGTATCGAAAATATTGTAATTACGAACAAAGATTGCGAAATGTGCGTGTTAGGTAAGAAAGCTAAATTACCGTTTTATCGTAGCGGAAAACGCGTAGACAGTGCTTTACAATTAATTCATTCAGACTTATGTGGCCCCATGTCAATTCCCTCAATAGGAGGCGCTCATTATTATCTCACCTTCATAGACGATTATTCCAGAAAAATGTTTGTTTACTTTATAAAGCAAAAAAGTGAAGTGTTAGATAAATTTATTATTTTTAAGGCTTTAGTCGAAAAACAAACGGGGCAAGTAATTAAAACCTTGCGTACTGACAACGGGCGAGAATATGTTAATCATAAATTTAAATCATTTTTAGAAAGTAATGG
>NW_022640378.1:0-1085 GCF_010583005.1 Odontomachus brunneus | reverse complement strand
TGTGTGTGTGTGTGTGTGTGTGTGTGTGTGTGTGTGGCGAGTAGGAGCGTGCGAAAAAGAAAAGAGTAAAATGTAAGAAGTTGTGTAATTGTAATCCCCATAGGGGATCAATAAAAGCCTTATATATTGTAACTGGCGATGAAAAATGGATATACTATGATAATCCTAAGTGTAAAAGTCGTGGGTAAATCCAGGCCAACCGTCGACATCGACTTCAAAACGCAATATCCATGGAAGTAAGGTTTTGTAATGCATTTGGTGGGACATAAAGGGTATCGTGTATTATAAGCTGCTGAAACCGAATCAAACAGTTACTGCTGAGCTTTATCAACGACAATTAATTGACTTGAATTGTGCTTTGAACCAGAAACGTTCAATAATAGCTCAAAGAAAACACAAAGTGATTTTGTTGCACGACAATGCTCGGCCACACGTTGCAAAAGCAGTTAAAGATACGTTATCGGAATATCAATGAGAAGTCTTACCACACGCTGCGTATTCACCAGACCGTGCTCCTTCAAATTATTACTTATTTCAATCGATGTAGCACAGCCTTACTGACTAGCACTTCAAAACATATGATGCAATAAAGAAATGGCTCAATGAATGGATTACTTCGAAAGACGAACATTTCTTTTACCACGGAATTCTCTTATTGTAAGAAAAGTGGGAAAAATTCTAGCTAACGGTAGAAAATATTTTGATTGTCTGATTTAATGTCTCTCCAAAATATACGTGTTTCTTTTGTACACAACATCCCTCAAACCTAACCGGAACATCTAATATTTAATAAAAATATGCATTTGATTTATGTGTGTATATAATTCTTAAACACTGATTAGAAGTATCCCACACAGTACCAACATATTTCAAAAAGCTTTCAATGAAATATGAAACATTTTAAAAAAATATTTCAGATATGTTTTAGACATCTTTCAGATACATAATTTTCGCTATAATGTACTATCTAAAATGTATCTGAAATATTATTGAAATATTTCAAAAATATATAAGAAATATTTCAGAAACTTTTTTTTATTAGGTGTACAACTTTGCTTCCGCCGTTTTTTTTCGAAATTCGAGGC
>NW_022640377.1:918-1093 GCF_010583005.1 Odontomachus brunneus | reverse complement strand
GAGCATCTCAGGTGTCCTATTGCCGCCGCCGCCGCACGTGCAACCTGATTCATCACGAGTACATGTATCCTCTCTATTGTGACAAATGTAAAATAATGTATACTGACACAGACAGTCTCATTTACAACATCGAATGCGATGATGTATATGAGCACATGAAACGTGATATTGCAAG
>NW_022640377.1:371-760 GCF_010583005.1 Odontomachus brunneus | reverse complement strand
CAATGCGGTATTCGGCAAAACGATGGAAAATATTCGAAATCATGTCGATGTAAAACTAGTAACACATTGGGACGGTAGATACGGTGCAGAGGCAATGATCGCAAAACCAAATTTTCACAGTAGAAGTGTATTTTCGGAAAACTTAATCGCCATTGAATTGCGCAAACTCGAGGTGAAATTCAACAAGCCAATCTACGTGGGTATGTGCATACTCGACATATCAAAGGTTTGCTTGTATGAATTTCATCACGAGTACATGTATCCTCTGTATCGTGACAAATGTAAAATAATGTATACTGACACAGACAGTCTCATTTACAACATCGAATGCGATGATGTATATGAGCACATGAAACGTGATATTGCAAGGTTTGATAGGAGCTATTATC
>NW_022640377.1:0-149 GCF_010583005.1 Odontomachus brunneus | reverse complement strand
AGGTCAAAGGTGTCAAGAGTAATGTTGTAGCGCGAACGATATCTTTCGATGATTACGTACAGTGTTTGCGAGAGGAGATCGAAACGACTCGTCGTCAGTTGTGCATACGATCAAAATTGCATGAAGTGTACACAGTGTCTGAGACAAAA
>NW_022640376.1:947-1093 GCF_010583005.1 Odontomachus brunneus | reverse complement strand
TGACGTATTAGAAAGTTTTATAAACGGGCTACCTTCAGAATTATTAATTTGTGTTAAAATTGAGGGATACAATAATTTAGACGAGGCTTATATGCAGGCAATACAGATGTCAAAAACCTTAGAAACTGAGACACAGCGACGTAAAA
>NW_022640376.1:490-937 GCF_010583005.1 Odontomachus brunneus | reverse complement strand
AGAAACTGAAACGCAGCGACGTAAAGCTCCTATTACAAAAGTTTATTCCCCTGCGCCTTTCGTGAGACAAGACGCTCCTTCAAACCCTCGAGGTATTTACCCACAGTCACATATAGATCCTAATCAACCTCGAAGCATTTTACAAAGATCCTCTGTACCCTTTATCAAGCCTCTCGTTCCGGGACAACCAGGTCCCAACGCCCCTGCTGGAAAATTCTGCCGTTATTGTAAAACTGAGGGACATCTTATTAGCGACTGTATTAAATTAAAATACCGAAAGTCTTATTCACACCAGCCATTTGCCTCTTCAACGCAAAATATTGAATCGGGAAACGAGACACGCGCACCGGTAACGAGCGACGTCCGCCGGGACGCGACGGAAAAAACAGGACGTCCGAATGTAAGATTTCAGGAGACAAGCGAGCCTGTCCAGTGAGGGAAATAATC
>NW_022640376.1:0-146 GCF_010583005.1 Odontomachus brunneus | reverse complement strand
GGAAACGAGACACGCGCACCGGTAACGAGCGACGTCCGCCGGGACGCGACGGAAAAAACAGGACGTCCGAATGTAAGATTTCAGGAGACAAGCGATTCTGTCCAGTGAGGGAAATAATCAAAAGCGCTCCAAATGTAATTTTGTCT
>NW_022640375.1:885-1096 GCF_010583005.1 Odontomachus brunneus | reverse complement strand
GTTAGGTTAGGTTAGGTTAGGTTAGGTTAGTTAGTTAGGTTAGTTAGTTTGGTTTGGTTAGTTAGATTTGGTTAGTTAGGTTAGGTTAGGTTGGGTTTGGTTGGGTTGGGTTAGTTTGGTTAGGTTAGGTTTGGTTAGGTTAGGTTGGGTTGGTTAGGTTAGGTTGGGTTAGGTTAGGTTAGTTTGGTTGGGTTAGGTTAGGTTTGGTTAG
>NW_022640375.1:0-875 GCF_010583005.1 Odontomachus brunneus | reverse complement strand
GGTTAGGTTAGGTTGGGTTTGGTTGGGTTGGGTTAGTTTGGTTAGGTTAGGTTTGGTTAGGTTAGGTTGGGTTGGTTAGGTTAGGTTGGGTTAGGTTAGGTTAGTTTGGTTGGGTTAGGTTAGGTTTGGTTAGGTTAGTTTGGTTAGGTTAGGTTAGGTTAGGTTAGATTTGGTTAGTTAGGTTAGGTTAGATTGGTTGGGTTAGGTTTGGTTAGGTTAGTTTGGTTAGTTATAGGTTAGGTTAGTTTGGTTAGTTAGGTTAGGTTAGGTTAGTTTTTGGTTTGGTTTGGTTAGTTAGTTTGGTTAGTTAGTTTGGTTAGTTAGGTTAGGTTAGGTTAGGTTAGGTTAGTTAGGTTAGTTAGTTAGGTTAGGTTAGGTTGGTTTGGTTTGGTTAGGTTAGGTTGGGTTAGGTTAGGTTAGGTTAGGTTAGGTTGGTTTGGTTAGTTTGGTTTGGTTAGGTTTGGTTGGTTAGGTTAGATTTGGTTATAAGGTTGGGTTTGGTTAGGTTAGGTTAGGTTGGGTTGGGTTGGGTTGGGTTAGGTTAGGTTGGGTTAGTTAGGTTAGGTTAGGTTAGGTTAGGTTAGGTTAGGTTAGGTTGGGTTGGGTTTGGTTAGTTAGTTAGTTTGGTTTGGTTAGGTTTGGTTAGTTTGGTTAGGTTATAAGGTTGGGTTGGGTTGGTTAGGTTAGTTAGGTTAGTTTGGTTAGTTAGTTAGTTAGTTAGTTAGTTTGGTTAGTTAGGTTTGGTTAGTTAGGTTAGGTTAGGTTAGGTTAGGTTGGGTTGGGTTGGGTTTAGTTTGGTTAGGTTAGTTTGGTTAGTTAGATTAGATTAGGTTAGGTTAGGTTAGTTAGTTAGTTTGGTTAGGTTAGGTTAGTTA
>NW_022640374.1:0-1101 GCF_010583005.1 Odontomachus brunneus | reverse complement strand
TATATATATATATATATATATATATATATATATATATATGTATAATAATGATAAAGAAAAAATATATAAATAAAGAAATAATATGTATTATTCATTATATGTAAAGAAAGTTTCGTAAAATATGTGCAAAAGAAATGTGATAACAATATATAATTAATAAGTGTCCGTAAATTTAAATATTATATGAGAATTACACATGAAGATAAAAAAATTTATGTAATAATATTTTTTGTATTCATCGACAAAAAAAAATAGATTCGCGGCTAATATAAAACTACATAATAATATAACCTAGTTTATGCAATAAATGAAACATTCCATGTCAACGCACATCGAAAAATTTTAACTTCATGATACTGAATAAATTTTAAGTTACTAGCGCCATCTCGTGGGCAGCTATGATTTTACTCGCATGTTTGAAGTTTTAACGCGCAAGATAAAACGACTGCATTACCGACTTCGATAAAGAAAGTGCCTGATCACACATATCATGTATGCAGAGTGATGTAAATATATCATTACAAATTTTCAATATTTAACTCATCAAATCTACAGAGGAGGCTATAAAATGCATTTTATACTTTACACAACTTTTTCACTTTGCTCTCCTGACACAAAATACGTTCTTTATCTTTTGTCGTTTTAGAAAAATCAGTCGCTCTATAAATGAATATAAGAAATTATGAGAACCTGTGGCAACTTTTATACTGTCACACTTACTCCTATCTCTCCTTCGGCGAATCGGAGATGCGAATCGAAGGTGTGATTACAAAATCAGTATTTCGTGATGCCACTACCCTAACAGCACAAATATCCAGGGAACGTCCTGAGTACGTTCTGAGAACGTCCCAATATCCTCAGAATATCCCTGGAACGTTCTCAGAAGTTTTTGTGCTGTCTGGGTAATACGTGCCATGGATTTCTCGAAACTTCGAATTGCCACATTTGTCTTCGTTTCACCACATTTCTAACATTCGCGAGCACTTATCGTGGTGAGATTTTACCACGACGAACGCGGGATTTACTTTCAGAATTTATTTCCGGTAATATTTCACAAATATTAGGACCTTAACTTAGTTTCCGCCCAAAAAATACTGAGAA
>NW_022640373.1:0-1102 GCF_010583005.1 Odontomachus brunneus | reverse complement strand
CTCAGTATTTTTTGGGCGGAAACTAAGTTAAGGTCCTAATAGATTCTAAATAATATGATATTATAATATCTTGGATATATGCAAGGAATGTATTTTCATGTCTTACTGAATTGGTATTTTTGGCAAATGATAATCGTGTTCAAAAAGTTGTAGATGAAACCATTTAAAAATGAACACCACATATATATTATAAAGAGTTCCTTGTCATTTTGTAATGCGTTATTTGCGTTTTTTAAATTTATGGATTTAGGACTTCCTGAAAATAAACGCAAATATCTCTTTTATCTTCTCTGCGTGTTCCAGCTAAAATAAAAGAACGAGAATAATTTTCATGCAGTATATAATGCAGTATACTGCGTGTTTTATAATGAAAATAATAGCGTATTCAGGATGGAACCAAAGCCGAGCAACAACATGTGTTCCTAGATAAGTAATCGGTCTGCTGGAAAAAGAGAGAACGAGAATAGTAGTACCAAATATTATTTCCCTATAGATCATATACCCGGGAGGCAGTTGCACAGGTGAAAATTAAATTAAGACACATCGAGATCTGG
This sequence comes from Odontomachus brunneus, assembly GCF_010583005.1. Classification (NCBI taxonomy): domain Eukaryota; kingdom Metazoa; phylum Arthropoda; class Insecta; order Hymenoptera; family Formicidae; genus Odontomachus; species Odontomachus brunneus. The sequence goes on along the minus strand of NW_022640373.1, from coordinate 548 downwards.
CTAGTGGAGTTTTTTCTCGCTTTTATTCCTCTTCTTTCTCTCACCTCTCTCTCCTTCTCTTATACTTATTGTGAACTCGCCCGGAAATATTGTTATTTTATGAAGCGGATCGAGTTGAACCAGTGAAAAATACTGCGGTCAAATCATAAAAATTATATATGCACTTGCGAAACCACGCGAATATTCTCGAAGGAAATTTATACGAAGTCCTATTTATTGTTAAATGCCATTTGGTTGACAAGATCTTATCAACTATCTTGATTTCTTTCTTCTTCTTCTATTTTATGACTCAAAATAACTATTTCTTTAGCCAGTCTTATTAGATGATTGATTTCTTTACAGTATTTTTGTGTGGTCGATCATTTTAGGAAGACAGAAAATGGGAGGGAGAGAGAAAGAGAAAGAAGGGAGAGAGAGAGGGAGAGAGAGAGACAAACAGAGCTTTATGAAAAGAGTGTGGAGTATGAAAATTATTCTCACCAATCCGTTACGTGGTACGGTTGTATTAGGTGGTAAACTTAGTTCCTGCGGTTTTTTTGTTTAAAAAA
>NW_022640372.1:0-1104 GCF_010583005.1 Odontomachus brunneus | reverse complement strand
TTTGTCATTCGCTGACTTTCATTTCTAACCTTGATTGTCATCTCTGTGTGTTTTACACACAGAATTTAATATTGTTATAAACATCTTATATTTTATCTCCAATTTCTTTCTTTTTGCTCTACGCTTTTCCACATGTTCACTCATTGTTCCCGTAATTTTAAATTTCTCTTTCTTCCTTTCTCTTCTTTGAAACATTTTAAATGCAAATATACTATTAATATTTCAATCATTAGGACATGTTCAATTACTAAAATGTTTACATCATATTATAATTCAACTGAAAAATTTGGATCTCTCTAATTCTTAATTAAAATCTGAGCATCTCACGTGTGATAAGTTTCCGGGTGATGATTATTAATACTGACCTTTGTGTTATATTTTATTTTTAATCGCGTCGAGTAAATGAAAGGAAAGTGCACTTTTTGAGTCAAGTTTATATTTTCATTGATATCGCGATATGAATATTGCGAAATGCAAATAAAATCCGGCGCTTTGTGATGTTAACGTGTCAACGAGTCTAATAGCTGTTTCGGCTTGTATGTCTTTTCATGATTGATTTGGGTGGAATTATTTCGCGCAAAATGTAAATGTAAAAAAAACTTTGAGGTTTTATGATCTTTATATTTTTATTTCTCGTGAATTGGGGATATATAAATCAAAATAAACAAAGATATTCGAGTTTCAAATCACGAGAATCGACAAAGTTTACTCCATGAGTAAATGATCTGTTAGAAATTTAATGCAGTTTTCGAACAGTTATATATTAACTTTTGAATAGTTATATGTTAACTTTTGTCTAATAATTGAAAAATAAGACGGCATGCTAATTAAGTTGTAACGTTTTTTCTTTTACTGCGTGTTACTGCGCTGCGAGTTACTACGCAAAATCTGGACTCATTTATTAAAAGAAAATAGAACGAGAAATGGGAAAAAAACTATTCAACTGATTAATAGTCAAGGTTACTGCTTATAACATAAGCAGTTTTGCCCTAGTAGTGTCTCATGTTTTGTATATGTTTTCTAATTAAAAAATTATAATGCTAACGAGAGTCCAGGAAATCTTTGATACGTAATATATATTTTCTCATGTTTTTCGTCTCTCTC
>NW_022640371.1:885-1105 GCF_010583005.1 Odontomachus brunneus | reverse complement strand
TTGCGGTAAAATGTAACTCGTTAGCGTTACTCGTTACTGATTCTAAAAAGTAACGCGTTACCGTTATTTGTAAAGTAACGATAAAAAAATCGTTACTTTCCGTTACTTTTGTAAAAAAAAAAGTTAAAATCGGCATATAAAACGAATAGTAGAAGAGACAATATATAAATTATACATATATATATAAAGACAAAATATAAGATATTTAAGCGGGAAGCAC
>NW_022640371.1:0-725 GCF_010583005.1 Odontomachus brunneus | reverse complement strand
GACCTTACGGTTCGACGATACTCAAAGTGATTGGTCAGTTCTTACGGTACGTCTTACGTTACTGTTATGTCAATTCGTGTGCGACGCCCCTTAAGTGTGGTCTACAATGAGAACTTAAGCCATAAAATTTAAGCTTTAAATCCTAAGCCGTAAGAAGTTGACCAATCACAGTCAATTATAAAAAAATAATTTCTTACGGCTTAGAGATTAAAGCTTAAATTGTATGGCTTAAGTTCTCCTTGTACATCACGCTTTAGAGGCTTTCTACAATAAGCAATAAATTTTAAGTGGCAATAAAATTGACCAATTACAGTGAATTATTCTTCTAATAGTCGACTACGATTGGTCAATTTTATTATGATTTAAGATTTATTGCTTATTGTAGAATGGGCTTTACGGAAAGCAGCACATTAATTGTTTATCATGTGCAAACTTTCATCACGTGGCAAGCGTTGCCGCGTTCTGTGTACAGAAGCCATCATAGTAAAAAGTAACAATATAAGTAAGGATGAATTTCGTTACTCGTTACTAAAGAAAATGTAACGCCGTTACTTTTTCGTTACTGATACAAGAAAGTAAAGGCGTTACCAAATCGTTACCAAAAAAAGTAACGAAATAGTAACGTCGTTACAAGTAACGCGTTACTTCTCAACCCTGATACAAATATATAACTAGGTACGTTAGTTAATCCAGTTCCACTTTCAGAAGTAATATATCAATGTAAC
>NW_022640370.1:1017-1106 GCF_010583005.1 Odontomachus brunneus | reverse complement strand
TATGTATATCAGTCCTTTTCTCATATTTTCTCGATACACCACAAATAGTTTTGAAATGTTATTCGGTCTTTTTGGGGAGCGCAGCGAGA
>NW_022640370.1:0-619 GCF_010583005.1 Odontomachus brunneus | reverse complement strand
TCGAGAGCAGATAGAAAAAATTATATAATATCGGTAATTACCGATCATCAATATTATGTAAATATGACAGTAAAAATTATGTAAAAATATATATGTGCTGATAAAAATTAAGTAATTAAATGTTGTTATACAATATCGGTAATAAATTACCGATCGTTGATATTATGTAAATATGCTGGTAAAAATTATGTAAATATATGTTGGTAAGAAATTAAGTAATTAAATGCTGGTATATAATATCGGTAATAAATTACCATTCGTCGGTACTATCGGTATTGTGTAATTATATATTGGTAAAAAATTATGTAATTAAATATTATATAATATCGGTAAAAATTACCGACCATCGGTAACATCGGTATGCCCTCCCCCTCAATTACCGACTGCTGATACCTCCCTCCGCGGTGACGTCATACCCCCCTCCACGGTGACGTACCCCCCCCCGCGGTGACGCCCCCCTGACGGCATACCCCCCCTCTTGGTCACGTAACCCCCCAGTGACGTCATACCCCTCCGTGACGTCATACCCCTCCGTGACGTCATACACATGCGGTACCCCACGCCCTTCACCCCCCTTCAGAGGACCATGGGTTAGAATCCGCCTAGCATACCTACTCAC
>NW_022640369.1:304-1109 GCF_010583005.1 Odontomachus brunneus | reverse complement strand
ATTTACTGATCACATCAGTTTGACCTTGGGTTGCGTAGCGAAGGTCAGCGAAATTTAAATTGATAATGTACATTAGAAAAAAATTCTAATAATGTACATTAGAAAGAAATATATTTTGTTACATATAATTTCTTAACTTAAAAAAGTATTTGTTAAATTTTAAAAAATATATAATAAATATAAAGAAATATTTTTTTAAATTTGTAAAATAAGCTGTAAAATTATGAATTTATAAATAAAAAAAGTGATTTTTTTTATTTAAAATATCTATATATATAAGAATAAACAAATGATTTCTTTACAAAAAGAAAATTAGTGTTTTTAAATGTAAAAACTATTTAAATAAATATTTGCTTGTTTTAAAAGTAAATAAAATACAAGTAAATTATTTTATAAATCTGAATAAATTATTTTCTAATATTAAAAGTATTTTTTCAAATTAAAGTTTCTTTTATTATCAGAAAAAAATTTATTTAAATTTACAAAATCATTTATTTTACTTACTTTTAAAACATGTAAATATTTTTTAAATATACTTTCTACATAAACCGAAATAATAGAACGTTCCTTTATAGAGTTAACTAACAGTGAAATATTAATGGCACATAAGGAGCTAGCACGGATGTCTTAGTGCTATTACATATTAATATAATTTTAATATTAATATGATTGTGGGAGGATAAAAATGTCCAGTATGTCAAACGCACATATCGAAATTTAAGGGGGGTTTGGGATTTTAATTAAAATATATATTTAAATTTGGGACTCAAAGATCGGTCTAAGTATGGAAGGTTGATTCTCCGCG
>NW_022640369.1:0-294 GCF_010583005.1 Odontomachus brunneus | reverse complement strand
TTAATTAAAATATATATTTAAATTTGGGACTCAAGGATCGGTCTAAGTATGGAAGGTTGATTCTCCGCGTACGTTAGTCGAAGAGAAAATTTCGATATGTGCGTTTGACATACTGGACATTTTTATCCTCCCACAAGCATATTAATATTAAAATTATATTAGTATTTAATAGCACTAAGACATCCGTGCTAGCTCTTTATGTGCCATTAATATTCACTATTAGTACTTTCTACATACTTTTTAAGACATATATTTTAAAAGAATCTATTCTCTTCTTTTAAATAAATCATATGC
>NW_022640368.1:0-1110 GCF_010583005.1 Odontomachus brunneus | reverse complement strand
AGAGAGAGAGAGAGAGAGAGAGAGAGAGAGAGAGAGAGAGAGGAGAGAGTATGTGTATGAGAAAGACAGAGAGGAAAAGAGGGAGCGAGGCGGGAAGAGGAGAGAGAGAGAGAAAACGAGAGGAAAATAGAGAAAAACAGGCAGAAAGAGGTAAACGAAGAGAGTATAGTACGGCAGAACGGACGCGCCGCTCTGAAAATTATTATCCCGCTATAATACCCTTGATTACGGTTCGATTAGCGATACCATTTATTCGTTATTCATAAAACTCGCGTTTGCGTGAAACGTGGAAATCGAGCAGCCGGGTAACCGTGCACGAGGGGTAGAGAGGGAGGGAGGGAGGAGAATGCAAGGAGAGGAAAACAGGTAAAGGACAGGATCGAATTGACGTGCCGGCCGTAATGGGATTGCCTGCGCAATGTCGGCACGATTTTCCACGCGATTCCACTCCGTGATTCGCATTCTCGTGCCGCAATACCTGCGCGCGCACGCGGTCAGACACGTGCACGCTTCTGTCCATGTGTGTGTGGGTGTATCACATATTCGTTATCGGGTATTTTCGCGTAAAAATACGAAATACAAATCGAGCCTTGGTTTTGTTTCAACGATATTCCGCGAGTTTAACTCGTTCCGTCCGACGTTGAAGCGCAGCGCGAATTAGACGGAAACATGTATTCTAAGCTTTTCGTTTTTACTCGCGCGCAATTCACCGCATTGCCGCTTCTCGCGCGAACGGGACAACGTGAAATTTATCGCGAAATAAAGTTCTTACGTTTCCTCTCGCGGAGGTCCCGGGGACGAATTTATCGGCGCGCGTGTACGTATATACGGGACAATGGAGTCTACCCGGCGTTTACAGCATACATTCGCTCATAAACAGACCGTAAGCTTCCGGCGAAATTGACTTTCACGATCGTAAAAGCCGAAACGATAAAACAAGAGCGTAATGGCTAAAGCGAGTCGTCCTTAGCGGTGCGTTACAAGCGACGCATCTTGTCGCGACTCGCGTGATCTTGTCGCTTTTATCCAACATCGCCGACGGCGACGGTGTATCGCTCCGTAATAATCAGACAAAGAGAGAGAGAGAGAGAGAGAGAGAGAGAGAGAGAG
>NW_022640367.1:884-1115 GCF_010583005.1 Odontomachus brunneus | reverse complement strand
GACCACCTGTGTATCCAGAGTGTCGAAATCGAGTAATTCGACGTGGGGGTTATAGCATCGATCACCTCTGAAGTAGTGTTGATAATTGGTAAATATGCCTTGCCTTTGCGATTGGTGACTACAGCGTCACCTAAAAATATGCCGTCTTTAGATTCTAGACGTGGGAGATATCCTTGAGATTTTTCGGGGTTAGTGATTATGACGCAAAAGGGTGTCGCGGTACGCGGTTTG
>NW_022640367.1:0-790 GCF_010583005.1 Odontomachus brunneus | reverse complement strand
ACCGCAGGAAATTAATTTTTTCTTATAATTGATAGTCGCGTCATGCTGAGTAAAAAATGCTGAGCCTAAGACACCATGCTGTTTTAGTACAAAATTCTCGGGCAAAATGTGGAATTTGGTTTGCTTCCCGAGCAAGTTAATGAGTGTAGAGCCTAAGGTACGAATAGGTTCCGGTGATATACCTTGTAGTATCATTTCGTCGTCTTTATCGATTTTCGCATTATCATTGAGGCATTGCCTCCTTATTAAATTTACATCGGACCCTGAATCAACCATAAAGATGAAGGCTCTTTTTAAGTCTTCGGAAGACAAGATTACGTTTGGAGCACTTATTTTAATTGGGGTTTTCACTGGACTGGCTCGCTTGTCTCCTGAAATTTTACAACTGGACGTCCCGTTTTTTCCGTCGCGTCCCGGCGGACGTCGCTCGTTACCGGAGCGCGTGTCTCGTTTCCCGACTCTATGTTTTGAGTTGCGGTATCCCGAGTTAAAGGAGCGGCTTGTTGTCGCGGATACGAATTTCTATATTTTAATTTAATGCAATCGTTTACAATGTTACGTCCTAGCGGACTCACCGCGCTCCAAAAAATTTTACTTTTTCTTATTTTCTGCTTGCCATCTCCCAATCAAAAGAGGCAGCATCAGAGATCATGAATCTGTCATTAGTTTATTATTTGCATGTTTAATTTAAGAGTTATTAATTTGTTAATTAAGCACTTTATGTTAATCAAAAGAGGCAGGCTCGGGGATCAAGTATCCGCCATTAGTTTAACATTTGCATGGTTAGTTT
>NW_022640366.1:0-1121 GCF_010583005.1 Odontomachus brunneus | reverse complement strand
GAATTTTAACTTGAAAATTAAATACGAAAGTGTATTTGAAGTAGAATATTATGGAAATACTATAGTATTAGGTATCGAAAGAAATCTGCACTTAGGTATTTTAGCCAACCTACGTATATCTTCACTCGTAGCGTTTTTTAGATATTGCATGTGAAGCTTTGGGTCGATCACCAATTTCTCTATTCCGGTGGGAACATAAAGACTTCTCGTGTCTTTTTCAAGAATCTTTATCTGCAACATATTATCCATAAACGCTACCCAATCATTCATCCATGCTATATGTCCTCGACTTGCTGAAACGGATAAACTTTTTAAACACCGAAACAGGCCTGCATATTGATATCCGCGTAATTTGAGTTCTTTATAAATATCTCTCGTTTGTATCACTTCCTCCTCATCATCGTCTTTTGGTAGGTAATCGATTGACACGTTGTCTTTGTCAAGTTCTAATGGAACGTGTACTCTGCCAGTAACGATTACGTTATCTCCTTCTATTATTTCGAACTTTCCGGTACCTGAGAATAAACGAAAATATATATTTGTCATAAGTTCTTTTATTACAGAAGATTTAAAATCAAAATTTATTGAGCAATATTTACCTTTTTGCACCATTAATGTTAACTGCACAGCTCTCTGATCTGGAAGAAGAGTCGCCCGAATAAATTTGACATCTTCAAACACGATGGGCATATTGTTGTATAATTTCCCCTCTAGCATTCCAACCATTTTCCAGATAAGTTGGATATATCCTGTAGCTGGTAGTAGATTCCTTCCATCGATTACATGGCCGCTCATATATGTATAATCTTCATTTTCTTTATTGATATCAATTATGGTTTCTCCTGAAGCGATTTGTTTCGTTAATGTACATAATGGTACATGCCAGTTTTCGCAATGGTTCCATCTGATAAATATCACGTTATAAAGAATATGTCAATATATGTCGCCAAATCACAAACTATTCAACGCTTAGTAATCTCCTATTTTATATTCTTCCAGAGTACTAATAGAGTCTACTTTCTGATTCACACACATGATGAAATTATATCACACTTCTTTAATTATAAATAGGAGATTACTAAGCTATATATATATATATATATATATATATATATATATAT
>NW_022640365.1:829-1123 GCF_010583005.1 Odontomachus brunneus | reverse complement strand
ACTTACTTGCATTATTACATGTTTTCCATCAATAGCACCCACACAATTCAGAAAATTCCATTTACGCCTAAAATTTTTTTCACTTTTTTCCCAATCTTGTGATTTTGGTATTGGCAGAACTAGTGGAGCTAATTTTGTCCACAGCGCTTTACAAGTTTCCGAAATTATTTGAGAAACTGTACTTGTCCCAAAACCAAATTCATATGACATAGACACTTGACTATCACCTGATGCTAGGTATCTATTCATTAAATGAAGTAATATTAGTAACATTTAAAAATCAAGATTAAAAAT
>NW_022640365.1:0-819 GCF_010583005.1 Odontomachus brunneus | reverse complement strand
ATATATATATATATATATATATATATATATATATATATATATATATATGCATATATACATAAATATAATTTATTTCTTTAATATTTATTTATTTATAAATATTTAAATGATTTAAATATTTTTGTAAAAACTGCTTAATAGATAAAAGAAAATGTTTATTATAAGAAATATTTCTGACACAGATTTTACAAGAATGACGACTAAATTCTGAGTTTTGTAATTAATATAACTTACTTGCATTATTACATGTTTTCCATCAATAGCACCCACACAATTCAGAAAATTCCATTTACGCCTAAAATTTTTTTCACTTTTTTCCCAATCTTGTGATTTTGGTATTGGCAGAACTAGTGGAGCTAATTTTGTCCACAGCGCTTTACAAGTTTCCGAAATTATTTGAGAAACTGTACTTGTCCCAAAACCAAATTCATATGACATAGACACTTGACTATCATCTGATGTTAGGTATCTATTCATTAAATGAAGTAATATTAGTAACATTTAAAAATCAAGATTAAAAATTAATATTTAAAAATCATGGTTAAAATTTTGTTCATTCTTTGATTTAAACCACGAATTGAATTATACCAACACCAACTGATTTTTTCTAATTTGCACATTTAAAAATTAGAAATGTTACGTACCTTAATGTTAATAACACGCAATAAGACGTTCTTCAGGTGAGATTGGTGTCCGTATCGCATCCTCTTTTGTAATTATTGGAGCAACCAGTATTAATAAATTGTCAAATTGTTCTTTGGTCATGCGATAATAATTTTTAAACATTGTTGGATCATTTAAAATGATAGGGTATACTTT
>NW_022640364.1:962-1127 GCF_010583005.1 Odontomachus brunneus | reverse complement strand
TCTATTATATATTATTATTTATTTATTTATTATTTGCAAAAAAAGTATAGGTATAAATATCCTTAGAGCCTCTTCCCTTATAGAAATATCATACTAAAAATCATTGATAATTATTTATTATCCAGTATTTTTAATACTGAAAATAAGTAATTGTCAATAATTCTT
>NW_022640364.1:0-675 GCF_010583005.1 Odontomachus brunneus | reverse complement strand
TATATATATATATATATATAAAGTAGAAAAGATCTCCGCTATCATCTCATATTCAAGACATAAGATGGTCTTCTATTACTTTTACTAAACATTTTCTTAATTATTTTCTATTATTTTCTCTATTATATATTATTATTTATTTATTTATTATTTGCAAAAAAAGTATAGGTATAAATATCCTTAGAGCCTCTTCCCTTATAGAAATATCATACTAAAAATCATTGATAATTATTTATTATCCAGTATTTTTAATACTGAAAATAAGTAATTGTCAATAATTCTTGATATTTCTATAAGGGTTGGCCATGATCTTTTTTTAATTTGCATATCATCAGCTTCAATTCAGACATTAGAGGTTCCTTCTCTACATATACTTGTATAATGACCATTATCAATACTTGATCCATTGTGAAATATAGCATTCATGACCTTATAAAGCCCGTATCAGACTAAGGATTAAGATTGAGATTGAATTGAAAATTGGCTAATCAAAGCAAAATTCACCAAACTTGAGCTTAGTGAATTTTGCTCTGATTGGCTAAATTTCAATTCAATCTCAATCCTAATCTACAGTCTGATACGGGCTTAAGACTGCCCAGTTATTAATACTTTGGTTGTTGGAACAACACATAAATTAAGTTTATATTTTTTCATCGACTTATCATCCTGTAATAT
>NW_022640363.1:0-1133 GCF_010583005.1 Odontomachus brunneus | reverse complement strand
TCTAACTGCCGCAAGATCTTCGCCAGAATCGGGTCGTCGTTCATCTTGTTACGGATCTTTTGTCTCTCCGACTCGGACTGTGACGACGCCAGCATCGTACAGTACGCGACTATAAATTAAGAAAAGGAAATAAGAATATTTAAAGATACTTTAAATTAAGAAATATCTTTAAGAAATATGTAAAAATATAATATTAATTTTGTAATGCGTGTACAATTCCTTACCCGTGTGTCTGTATTTCTTGAGTTGTTTAATGAAGTCAAAGCAATCGTAGCCCAAGAGCAGTACAAGTTGATTCTCACAGTCGCGATCATCACCAGCATCTTTTAAAACGGCCAACACCTCGGCGGCTCTCGCTTGTGAAACCATCGCGTCATCGTATATCCTGCTCAATCTCCTTTGCAACCAGTAAGCATCTATGTCCAATGGATGTAACGGCTTCTCTTTCTTCATCTCTTCTGTTCCACCCAACTGAAAGACAATGCGTGTCATAAGTAAATATTAGCGTTTCTAAGAATTGAAAAAAAGAAAAAACATGTTATGCTTTCTTCTCAATTCTAGTAAGTAAATAATTATTCAAAACTGATTACAATTTATACTTACATTCTCCGCATGAATAGCCCTGTCGTCGTTGGCTTCCTCGCCTTCGTCTCCTTCGTCGTCGTTTTCTCGCACTTCTCCGTAAACATCTTCGTCGTCCTCTTCGCTGCTCTCCTCGAATTGTACGTTAATTCCATACGTTTCATCGATATTCTCGTCGTTCGCCGTGCTTTTCTCGTCGCTGCCGAAATCTGTGATTTTTTTTCCCAGATTGACCAGAAGAGCAAATCTCTCTTCTGCTAGTGAACCAAGCAAGAGCTCTGTCTCCTTTTTCTTCTCTTTCTCTTTAAGCCGGTCATTTTTCAACACAGCTAACACTTCGTCAGCTGCGCCGCAAAGAATATCACGCGGTTGGTCACCCAAAGCTTCTTGTATGAAACTGAGTAATACTTCATAAGTCTGACGTGTCTCTTGTGTTTTTGGACGATATACAATACCAACCATTTCATCGACGCCCTCAGACAGTAATGTCGCGCCTTTCATACGTGCAAAGTCGTACTGAGCTTCATCTCGCTTCTGACGTCTACACAGAA
>NW_022640362.1:991-1134 GCF_010583005.1 Odontomachus brunneus | reverse complement strand
TGGGTTAGGTTAGGTTAGGTTAGTTGGTTAGGTTAGGTTAGGTTTGGTTAGTTGGGTTAGGTTGGTTAGGTTAGGTTAGTTAGGTTAGGTTAGTTAGGTTAGTTTGGTTAGGTTAGGTTAGGTTAGTTGGGTTGGGTTTGGTT
>NW_022640362.1:155-684 GCF_010583005.1 Odontomachus brunneus | reverse complement strand
GTTAGTTTGGTTTGGTTAGGTTAGTTTGGTTAGTTAGGTTAGGTTTGGTTAGGTTAGGTTAGGTTAGGTTAGTTAGTTTGGTTAGGTTGGGTTTGGTTAGGTTTGGTTAGGTTAGGTTTTAGGTTAGGTTAGGTTAGGTTAGGTTAGGTTAGGTTAGGTTAGGTTAGGTTAGGTTAGGTTAGGTTAGGTTAGGTTAGGTTAGGTTAGGTTAGGTTAGGTTAGGTTAGGTTAGGTTAGGTTAGGTTAGGTTAGGTTAGGTTAGGTTAGGTTAGGTTAGGTTAGGTTAGGTTAGGTTAGGTTAGGTTAGGTTAGGTTAGGTTAGGTTAGGTTAGGTTAGGTTAGGTTAGGTTAGGTTAGGTTAGGTTAGGTTAGGTTAGGTTAGGTTAGGTTAGGTTAGGTTAGGTTAGGTTAGGTTAGGTTAGGTTAGGTTAGGTTAGGTTAGGTTAGGTTAGGTTAGGTTAGGTTAGGTTAGGTTAGGTTAGGTTAGGTTAGGTTAGGTTAGGTTAGGTTAGGTTAGGTTAGGTTAGGT
>NW_022640362.1:0-145 GCF_010583005.1 Odontomachus brunneus | reverse complement strand
GTTAGGTTAGGTTAGGTTAGGTTAGGTTAGGTTAGGTTAGTTGGGTTGGGTTGGGTTAGGTTAGTTTGGTTTGGTTAGTTAGGTTAGGTTGGGTTGGGTTAGTTAGGTTAGGTTGGGTTGGGTTGGGTTGGGTTAGGTTAGGTTA
>NW_022640361.1:0-1142 GCF_010583005.1 Odontomachus brunneus | reverse complement strand
TTTGTTAATAAAGTGTCCGGCTTTGCACAACTCGCAAATCACCTTTGAAGTCTCCGCAGAAACTATATTAGAAAATCGCGTATTTCGAGTCGGTTTGCTAACACCGGGTGGCGACAATTCTTCGAGCGCGCGAGCTCGTGAAGCGAGGAATCGGTTGAATTCATCATAGGTTGGAATGTCGCAATTATCGACATCGCGCAGCTTCCACGCCCGACGCGTGGCATGGTCTAATTTTTGCACCATCGTAAAAACGAGAATGTCGCTTAGTATCTCGTCTAGCGATCGATTCAAATTCTTGAGTGACGCGAGAGATCGGTTGGCTTTGTCCCGAAGATTATTGAGCTCGATAGCGGACTCACGAGAGACCGAAGGCAGATCCAACAAAGTAGAAACGTGTACCTCAACTAACCGGCGCTTGTTTTCATACCGCGAAGTCAAGGTTTTCCAAGCGACGTCAAAATTGTCCGCTGTCACCGGAAAATTCTTAATAACTTCGAGGGGTCGCCCGGTTAGACTCGATGATAGAAAATGCATTTTCGCGAACGCAGATAAATCTGTATTGTTAATAATTAACGAGGTGAACCGATCGCGAAAACTCCCATTCCTCAAACTCACCGGCAAATTGGGGAATGTTAATAGGCGGCAAATGCGAGAGCGAAAGTGGCGAGGTGGGCTCGCGCGATCGCGTCGACAAGATCGGCGTGGATTGGTGCAAACTTATATTCGGCTCCAACTCCTCGAGGCATTCCGACATGTAGTCCAAGGTAGATTGCACCACCTCGTCTGCGACATCAAAATGTTTCAGTTTAAAATACTCCACCGTTTCCCTGCTGGCCTCGGGAGTTACTTGCAACAGGGATGCATGTACCTGGAAGCATTGTGACCATACGTCCTTCAATGACGCCATCCGCGACCGAATTTTCGCGGGCGTGTAATGGTTTTTTCCGATTTTCTTGAAGTTTTCCAACAATCGTTCGATGATGCGCAGCAGCGACTGTTGTTTATGGTAAAGTTCTGACATATTGACGATTGTGGAGATAACTTCGTGTATCGCACTGGTCGCGAAATTGTTCCCAAGGTCGTCTTTGATCCGGCTCGAAGGACCAGAATGTTCGGTGTGCCGCGACGAGCACACAGACTGA
>NW_022640360.1:974-1149 GCF_010583005.1 Odontomachus brunneus | reverse complement strand
TCCCTGGAAACTATACAGAAAGAAATAAGCATATCTGTCGTAATTTTCGGAAATAGACCTTTTCAAAGGCAAATGTTGCTTTAGAAAACCCTAAAAAACTATCCGAAATAGTGCTCTCTACGCTAGCGCGAAATAACTTATAACCTACCATAACCCAGCCTACCTTCGGCCTATG
>NW_022640360.1:299-544 GCF_010583005.1 Odontomachus brunneus | reverse complement strand
CTATGCGAAGAATACGTACAACTGTGCAGGCGCGAGAATCCGTATGTGCTACTATGACGGATCTAACGTTATGGGGGTGATTCTGGGAAGTTGGTAAGATATTTTCGAGGTACTGGGTGTGCGACAGAGTCACACAAACACGCGTTAACTCCCTGGAAACTATACAGAACGAAATAAGCATATCTGTCGTAATTTTCGAAAATAGACCTTTTCAAAGGCGAATGTTTTTTTAGAAAACCCTAAAA
>NW_022640360.1:0-105 GCF_010583005.1 Odontomachus brunneus | reverse complement strand
TTGTTGGTAAAATATTTTCAAGGCACTGGATGTGCTACAGAGTCACACAAACACATGTTGTCTCACTGGAAACTATACAGAACGAAATGAGCATATCTGTCGTAA
>NW_022640359.1:0-1149 GCF_010583005.1 Odontomachus brunneus | reverse complement strand
CGTTTCATTACGGCAATGTAACTGTTATATATCTGTGTTTGCTGGGTTAGAACCTAAGCAATACAGACATATACGCACGCACACGTGGAGATAGTCAAATCATTTACAAACAAATTTTCTCAAGTGTATGTTATAAAGGACGATGGATAAAATGGGCTTAATTCTTTCAAAAAAATGTAACGTAAATTATATACATGTATTTATATTGTTAATGTAATGTATGTTTCTTGAGTCGCTGAATACCATGGTACTAAAATTGTCACTGACCGCATTACTATTAAGAGTTCCTTATTTTGATCCCTTCAAGATAAATTTTGACCACTTTCCCGGTGCTTTAAATGAAAAAAAAAACGCTATGCGTATTCTATGACCCAAGAAACGTAAAAAATAACATGTAAAATTTACGTTACACTTTGTAAGTAGAAATTATTTTACTCATCGTCCTTTCGTTGGCAATATGCTAGCAGTATAATATTAACAGAATATGATAACAGATTGATGACAGGAACTAAACAAAATATATCATTTCGTAACTGTTCAAGTGGAATATATAAATATATATTGGCATATGGTTATGCAAAAGAATAGGTTCTACTTTGTTTTTTGCTGGAAATTCGTTATTATATTATGTTGACAAGTTTTAACTGAAGACGAACTAAATGCAGACACAATTGATGCTAGTCGGCTAATAAACTGCCAGTATGCTATTAACATTTTATGTTTACTGAGTATATTTATAAATATGTATAATTTTAATATTATATATTATATTATAATGGTGTTAATAATTATCCATATAGCACAGAAGATGGACATTGCTGTAATATTGTAAACATTGCTACAACGTTGCAGCAATGTTGCTGTAAGCTTCCGTGCTATATGGGCACATATATATTATAATGCACGATTCTAGATTTATATTTCTTTTGTAAAAAAATGAACAATACTATTGAATGTATATTAAAATGTGTGCTTAAAAATAAACGACGAGCATTACAAAAGCCGACATGTCTACTAATATCAACAGAGCAGGAGATGGAAGCTTTTGAAATTATTGACGAGGATATCTATGAAGAAATAGTATGTTAATGAACAAATAATGTAGTAACAATTTTCATAGATCTTGAGGAAATAAATTTGTACATATAC
>NW_022640358.1:580-1160 GCF_010583005.1 Odontomachus brunneus | reverse complement strand
ATTTTATTCTACGTGAAAAAGCAAACAACTTTTGTTTGAAAAACTTTTTCAAACGATCTCTGTTTTCTAAGATATTTACAGAAATATCTACAAAATTATTTGTTTCAATAATTTTTTATTCGAATTCTATCAACTTTACCGAAAAATAATAAGAGATAAAAATTGTTTATTTTCTTCTCATAGAGCTTTGAGAATTTTTTAAAAATTTTATATGACCTTTTTAACACCAAGAAAATGCAAAAAATGCATTACTAAAAAATTAATTAGAAAATTCTGAAAAAATTTTGAGAACTCTATAAAAAAAATAGGTAATTTTTATCTCTTATTATTTTTCGATAAAGTTGGTAGAATTCGAGTAAAAAAATTATTGAGACAAATAATTTTATAGATATTTCCGTAAATATCTTAGAAAATAGAGATCGTATGAAAAAGTTTTTCAAACAAAAGTTGTTTGTTTTTTATGTAGAATAAAATTACGTAATAAAAAATATATTTTTCTATTTAAAAAAGCAAAATTGATTTCCAAATAACCTTGAAGGTTGGAGCCAAGGTTAAAGCCAAAGTCACCAGCAGATAGTTG
>NW_022640358.1:0-570 GCF_010583005.1 Odontomachus brunneus | reverse complement strand
AATAATAAGAGATAAAAATTGTTTATTTTCTTCTCATAGAGCTTTGAGAATTTTTTAAAAATTTTATATGACCTTTTTAACACCAAGAAAATGCAAAAAATGCATTACTAAAAAATTAATTAGAAAATTCTGAAAAAATTTTGAGAACTCTATAAAAAAAATAGGTAATTTTTATCTCTTATTATTTTTCGATAAAGTTGGTAGAATTCGAGTAAAAAAATTATTGAGACAAATAATTTTATAGATATTTCCGTAAATATCTTAGAAAATAGAGATCGTATGAAAAAGTTTTTCAAACAAAAGTTGTTTGTTTTTTATGTAGAATAAAATTACGTAATAAAAAATATATTTTTCTATTTAAAAAAGCAAAATTGATTTCCAAATAACCTTGAAGGTTGGAGCCAAGGTTAAAGCCAAAGTCACCAGCAGATAGTTGTTTTAGGCTCGAGCAACTTTTGTTCAGGTCACTTTTTCCGAAAATCTTGTCCTGAAGATTTATTCGAGTGTATCCATACATTTGGCTAATCTTATATATATATATATATATATATATATATATATATATATATA
>NW_022640357.1:0-1161 GCF_010583005.1 Odontomachus brunneus | reverse complement strand
GCTAGGCAGGGCTTGGTTGGACAGTATAGAGACTTGAACACTCTATTAAGAATTGTGGATAATTTGTAGACATGAATTGAAGGGATCGCTTTGGAATTTTTTACAAAGAAATTGGAAGACACACATTTCTGAACTTTTCAGTCTGTTTTATTATGCATTGAGGACGTTATATTACGTTTTGAGGAGAAATTTTGTTTGCTTTTTGTTTTAGATCACTACAAGCGGCTATATCTTGCACGCAACATTAATTATGAAAAAAATTGTGTAACTTCCTCAAAGCACAATGATCCAGGTAGCAAGGTGACGTTTTTAGACGTCACCTTGCTACCTAGGGAAAACATACAACGCAATATTAAAAAATGTGCATCTCCTAATTTTCTCGTAAAATAATGAAACTCCTTCAGTTCATATTTACAAACCACCTAGAGCCTTTAATTGACTTCAAATAGATTAAAGCTTGTACGTTTGGAAACGCTATAAGAAAGAAAGAGGAAATAGGAACTAGGCGATGTACATTTTGGCGATACTCTCAAGTTTTCTGCCAGGGCGTACAGTCGGCACGCACATCCTATCTCGCCGCTAGAATCCTCATATGTCTGTCAACGTGGCTCCCCAACACCTCGGGACCTCGGATCACTTTGCTCGCGCGAACACGCGCGCACGAGCGAGCGTCGGCAATATAAGACAAGACGAAGCGAAGCGAGACGAGGTGAGGCGATATCTCGTGTCCCATCCCGCTGTCCCAGCTGGACCAAAATATCACCGGCGACTAGTAGCCAGGACTCAGGGCCGTGCGTTCGCCGCGGTGCTTGCGAATAGAAGGAAAGAGTTATTAACCCGGGAACGATGACACGTTGGGACGATTGCCGTTTAACTCTTTGACACGTCACTTTGATCCCGCCTCCAACTCCCTTTGGGCGATTTATAATTCCATTTGGAATTTTATTTGCGATTTTATGCACTGTATTCTCTCTCCAAATATGATAATGAATGGAAAAAAAGCGGATATATGATACATGTGTGTCTATGTGTATATACTTCAAAAAGAGGCTCTGATGCTTCAATTCTTAATGACAAAAATCATCAAGTTAACGAATGTTTCGGAAATACATTAACTACTTTGGTTAGAATTGATACTTTGGTTAGAATTGATACTTTGAT
>NW_022640356.1:0-1163 GCF_010583005.1 Odontomachus brunneus | reverse complement strand
CCATTTCAAGGTCAACTTTATTTTTTCAAATTGAACATGCATATTTTCATAATAGATTCGAAATCTACGCCGAAAACTGAAAAGTTTTTATTTGAAACATTTTTTTCAGAAAATGCTCCCTTTGACCTTAAAATAACCTTCAAACTTCACGGTTTTTCTTAAAAATATAGGAACAATGCCATCAGCCATCGCGCAATAGCGGATACTTTGATTTTGAAATGACCTTCGATGGTAATTCTGACGCAGGTCAGGGTTCCCATTAAAAAATATTAATTAATTAAAATAATAATTAATTTAAAAAATTCCATTAAAAATGTGGAAGCCTCTGAAAATCTTTTTATAGTAAGGTTTTTCGACAAAACTTTCAAAACAAAAGTTGTAAGATTTTAGAAGTTGAATCCGATAGTGTCCTTAAAATTGACCTTGAAGGTCATCTCGAGGTCAGCTTAATTTTTTTTAATGGGAACCCTGACCTTTGTGTCAGGATGACCATCGGGGGTCATTTCAAAGTCAAAGCATCCGTTATTGCGCGACCACTGATGGCATTGTTCCCATATTTTTAAGAAAAACCGCGTAGTTTGAAGGTCATTTTAAGGTCAAAGGGAGGGCCTTTTTTGAAAAAAATGTTTCAAACAAAAGCTTCTCAGTTTTTAGCGTAGATTTCAAATCCGTCATGAAATAATGCATGTTCCATTTGAAAAAATAAAATTGACCTTGAAATGGCCTTCAAGGTAAAACTTAAGGTCAATTTTAAGATCATCAGATTTAGCTTTTGAAGTCCTACAACTTTGGTTTTAAAAGTTTTATGGAAAAGCCTCACTATAAAAAAATATTCAGGAGTTCCCATTTTTTTAAGACACCCTGTATATTAACATTCCTACAGACGTAGGAATTAAGGACGTTAATACCCATTTCGGATATTAACAATTGTTGGCAGTTTATAGAAAAATTCACTAAGATTCCTAAATTTGAGTTCATTATTGCTGTTAATTTCGTCTTAAATTCTTCGTTTTTTAAATTCAAGGATACAATTTTCAAACATACCTTTGGTAATTTAATAGGTTTTCCATTATCCCCCATTATAGCTGACATAGTTTTACAAGACTTAGAAGTAAAGGCTCTTAATACAATTTTAATTCCCTTTTATGTGAGATATGTAGATG
>NW_022640355.1:0-1169 GCF_010583005.1 Odontomachus brunneus | reverse complement strand
CAACTTGTTATAAAATCTCCAAAACTCAACCAAATCGCTCAATTTTTTTATAGAATGAAGCTAAATCTGTCATCTGTCAAATGCCATAGCAATAATATAAATGCGAATGACTTTAGTACTTCCAAAAATGAACTAGCGCCATCTGTTGCAAAAATGTGTCATGATTTTTCCGACAACCCAATATAATACTATAGATTTTCAGAATATTGGTAGCTAAATTTTAGAAAAATTAGTCAAAAGTATACAATATTACTATTTCGAGTAAAAATGTAACTAGTCGGATTGAATAAAAAATGAATGTCTAGCTAATACAAGCTAGATAACATTTTCTAGTTCGTCACTAACTCGTTGCTGACTGATTATTCGCTGAAATGTAGAATTAGGTTTGTGGTATAGTTGTTGTCTAATCATTACATAGCAAATATCAGGTGTATAAATTAATTCTCCGCCCCTATATTAAATCGATTACAGCACCTATTTAAATTAAAATTTTTTTTCCCGTCGAATAATCATTTTAAAGCGCCATCTCTAAGCTTTAAAAAGAGCTATAATAGTTAATAGTACTACTGATATAACTTCAAGAAACAGTAGTAACAATGTCATTCGAAAACCTAAGACATTGTCTCCTTTTCGCCATTCTACTAAAAAGAATGTTGTAGAAGCATAAGAAATGATTTGATCGGCCCTGAGTGAGAATGCTGTATCCTGTAGCACGTGTAAAAAGTGGTTCCAGAAACTCCGACGGTTGGTGAAAATTACCCATGTAGGGTCATCAATAGTAACAACGAAGTCAACGCTTGGCCAAATTTATGACACCCAACTATCAGCCAGAATTCTGTTAGCCTGTACTGGCCCAATGTTGGAAAATGACTGGCTGTCGAAAGCCAACGCTTGGCCGACATTTAGCGGCTAACCGTCGGCCGGACTTCTGTCAGCTAGTATTTAGCCATTACTAGCAAACAGAATAGTACTTAGAGTAGTACTTAGTTAGTGGCAGTCATGAATTCTTTTTTTGGCTAGAATTCGTTTTATTACATATGTCTTATACTTTTTATATCGTTTTTCGGAGAAAAATGTATCTTTAAATTTAATATTCGTACTTATTTAATTTTAATTTTAATTTGTTTCATTAAAATATTATATTCTTAAACGAAATATCATTTTTTAAA
>NW_022640354.1:0-1170 GCF_010583005.1 Odontomachus brunneus | reverse complement strand
ACGGTTATCGCGTCCCGTTGTATTTTTGTTTATGAGAGTCTCTAGGACATGTATTTGAATCGACTTTTGCGAGCGGAGCAGGTTTGTAAGTTATCGTGTCCCTCGGCTTCCCTTGCCCGCCACCAAAACCAAAGGAGCGGAGGACACCAAGGGACAAAAAAGCAGCGGCCGATGGCTCATCGCTCTCACTCAGGTGAATCGCTCTCGTAAAAGTAACGTTAGAAAATTCTCGAACTCCCGATCGCTCGGCGATATAGAATATTGTAACGTTTAGAATACTCTGTATCGAGAACACAGCTACCGCAATTAGACGCGAGACTGTGTTTACTTTCAACGGACGCAGCCGTCGCGAGGATCCCAGCAAGAAAAAAACTGGAGCGCCGATGGAAGATTGCGAGCCGATCCACGACGGCAACAGTGTCTCGAGACAGAAGTACCGAAAATTGCCGATTCTCGAAGGCCGAACATCGCAGGACGAGAGGGGACGTGACGAGGAGGATCAGCGAGGATACGTGATCCTCCGGAAGCCGACGGATCGCTAGCCTTGCCGCGACGGTCAGAGAGAGCGAACGCTACAATCTCAGCGAACGAAAACCTCACGAGTAATTATCGCTATCGAGACGACCGGATGTGAGGAGTGCACAGAGAGAGAGAGACAGATTTGGGGAGAGAGAGGACGAGCGAGTGAGCGAGGAACGGAGAGAGAGTGGAGCGAGAGAGCGGAGCGAGCGAGCGAGAGGAGAGAGCGAGAGAGGACCGCTCCGAGGAGGATCGCCGTCATCGCCATCGTAGCCGGCCATCCGCCAGGAAAGCCGCAACTTTTTGTAAAATCTCACATCTGCTCCGTGGTTTTCGTTTTTCGTTCTCGTTCGTGTCGTCATCGTTTCGTATTCCGCCGTCCCGTCCGCGGAGCGGCCGCGTGTCATAAGGCTCACCCGAGGAGATCGTCCTCGAATTTTCCATTGTCGCGAACCTATCCCTTGTATCGCGATTAACGTTTTCTTTATGTGAACATTACTGCGCGTTAAGTACCGGGATGTGCGAGAGTCCCGACAATAAAGCTCATTGTTATTGAACACGCGTGGAGTCATTTTCGCCCTTCCTGAACGCCGGGGCACTCGAATTTTGTGTCGCATATTGTATCTCGCGGTTATCGAGGTAGTGCGGCCT
>NW_022640353.1:0-1174 GCF_010583005.1 Odontomachus brunneus | reverse complement strand
AAATGAATAGTGATGAATAGTCAGATTCGTAATCGATGTACATTTAAAAGCGCCGGGGTCAACACGAAGATTTATATTCAGAAGTTCTTATTAATTTGTTTGTTGGGATTGCAAAATTTCTTAATTTCTTTTAATTTATATTAAAAAAAATATAATATCCTCTCCGTATACTTCTTTTATATCTCCTAAAAAAGAACATTTTCTCTCGCGATAAATGCATTAGCGAAATGTCAAATTGGCATGGCCAATTTGATCCGGTCTTCTTTTACGCAGAATCAACTCACCCGTAACGTCGTATCAAACATATACAACATAACTCACTTTGGAAGCAACAAATCAAGTCGAGGGAGATCGTAAATAATTATATAACGCGCGCAAGCGTACCCTCTTTACGGGTGGAAAGATTCCCCCGGCAATTTGTCACGACAGAAATACGACAGAATTACAACACACAGAAATACGACATCGAACAGCGCTGCTACTGTTACTACTGCTCACCATCATCATACCACAACAATTTTCGTTGTCGACATGCAGGTCGAATTCATGTGCGCCAGCACGCGAATCGCTCCGTCGCGACATCGAAAATTGTCATGGTCTGTCGACTGGTAGCCTGGTATATACCTAATAGAATGAAATCCATGTCCACATTACCATTGTAATGGGAGCTATAGATCCCGACTTTGCCCGCCACTCGTCCACCAACCGGCATGTTTGTGCTTTGTCTTCTCGGTTTGTCACCTGAAAAGGAAATACACTACTTTATGGCATCGACAGCGACTTGAGTCTAAGGTACAAACAGAGTAACGTGTTCCCCCATCCTTCCTTCCTTCCTTCCTTCCTTCCCGTTTCTACCGTCATCTATTTCCCGTCGGTTCCGCCTCTTTCATATTCTTTCATCCAGTTTTTCCTCCTTCTTCGTCGTCTCTCTTCCTTCTCTTTTCTCTTATTATAAATCATCTTGTCTTTCTTCCCCACCGTACTTTCTACTCTCTTTCCCTTTCTTTATCTATTTGCCTTGATAAGGATAATACACAATCTCGTGCCAAGAGCGTTTTAGCTTGTTCACGCTACGTCAAGTTTATTGGAACACACTTTATTCAGATATTACATATTTGGGCAGTTTTATTTATTCAGATTTACTTTATTCAGATATTACATATTCGGGCAGTAT
>NW_022640352.1:0-1175 GCF_010583005.1 Odontomachus brunneus | reverse complement strand
CTATGACGTTTTAATGACGTCTTTAGACGTCACCTTGCTACCTGGGATAGAATGTTTGTTTTTACCTATTTTGCACATCCTTGGAATATTAAAAAAAGGACCTATACTGGAGATTATTTTTACCCAGATAGCACAGGACATCCATAGGACATCATGTCCATTTTACATCCGTATGTCCAGGGATATGAAGTGGACGTCCATAGGATATCCGATTTTGAACATGAAACGGATATCCTCATCAATATATCTTATGGATTTTTTATATATGTTACGACGTCTTTTCTTACCGATTACGGCGGCCAGTCGCCCGTCCGCCTCGTCGACAAATTACCGCAGTTCCCGGATTTCGCCTCGGACTCACCAACTCAAGTTGGGCGCCAGGTGTGGTAAGGCCGCACCTCCTCACCAATTCGTGATCACCAAAATCTCTAAGTGATAGTCCGCCGTCGATATCTCGGAGACTTAACGGGACCGGTAGCTCTAGTTTAATTTGAGTCGGAGATGGGAGTGGGATCTGGGGGAGGAAACAGACCTCGATCGAGAAAAAGAAACACAGGTGGTTTAATCCCACGATAAGACTCTGCTTTATTATATCGGACACCCGCGCTCCGATAACCACCACTTTACATAGGTCTTCCGCCTGACCTATTAACGGTACGGTAAGGATCTCACAAGACGCTAGCTACAATTACGGTATATTCGGATTCTTAATCGGCGCTGAAGTTCGCGCGGCCACTCCTCGCTACAGACGGACAACGCCGGCATGCAACACCCGGAACGAGACGGTATAGCAAAATGAGTGACTGGTCTTACAATTTGACGAGGCTCGCTCCTCACTCCGGCCCGGTTAGGGGATGCTGGTCCAGCCGCTACTCTTCGTCACCGACGTCGTCGTCGTCGTCAACGGGGTTCTCGCCTTGGCCTCCGCCTCTCTCTCGATACTTGAACCGTCGACCGGGAGTGGCACACAGGAGAGCGATCTCGCACACGAAAAATATACTGCTTTCCTAGACTGATACAGGTCGCAAAACGATAGCGGTGGTTCTCTCGGTACGAATCTCTCAATTTTCCTCTGACGAGACTTTTTCTAGACGGCTGTCACTGCCGGGTCTCTCTCTCTCTCTCTCCCTCTCTCTCTCTCTCTCTCTCCCTCTCCCTCTCTCTCTCTCTCTCTC
>NW_022640351.1:0-1175 GCF_010583005.1 Odontomachus brunneus | reverse complement strand
GAGTTTGTTTGACAAATTTATCAGAGATCGCAGAAATAAACTGCGCACAAGCAATTTTATCAAGAGTCGTATACGAGCACTCGGGATACGCGAGACGCGATAGTCTTTCAAGCTCCGATCCCAGTGCAGCCAAATCCTCCCCAAATTTCTGTTTACGATTTGTAAATTGAGCATAATAATTTTGAAATTGAAGCCCCTCCCCAAATCGTAACTCAAGCTTCGATTTTAGTTCCGCGAATTCGAGACTTGCGACATCGTGTACTGTTTCTAGTACGGAACGCGCTTTTCCCCGCAGACAAGATGCAAGTGCAACGGTCTTAGTTGCGTCGCTCCACCGGTTCGAAGACGCAATCAAATCGAATTGCACGAAAAATTCTCGTAACGGAACTGACCCATCATACGTATCCGTCTTTAATTTAAAACCGCACTCCGCGCGCGCGTCTTCCTCATTCGCATGTCACGAATCCGAATTTCTGCACGCTCCAACAACAGATTGACTTATCTGGTTTTCCCGTAACCGGAGAAGCTCATCCTCATGTTGTTGCAGCTTCGCTGAGAGTTCCGCCTCCCTCTGAGTCTGCTCATGACGCTCCTCGCGCAGCCGTCGGATCTCTAGGAGAACATCCTGCAGCGTTACCGTCTCCGCCGACGCGAGCTCTGAAGCCTGCTCCCGAGCCTTTCTCCTGGTCACAGGCATCCCAGCCTCCTCCTCTGCAGGCGTGATTCTCGGGCTTATTTGTGTCGGCGTCCTTGATAACATTCCTTTCGCTCGTTGCTCGTTATTCGTCGTTCGGATCCCGGACGAGCCCCCAAAATGTTACGCCTCGTCTCACACTCGCGTTCGTGATCGCGGGGTCACGCGAGAAGAAGTCAAACACGTCAAACACTCTTTAGGGAATCTAGGAAGGAATTTAATGCTGCTGGCTATGTACAAACTCGTCGATGTAAGATTTATAATATTCCCGAATATCAACAAAGAGATGCGTCCCATGTCCAAACGGTTTTACAGCTCAAGACCATCTCTAACGAACACAACCGCGTAACAACGCAGTTGTCAAGGAGAGCGCTTCGCAGCTGCGGGCTGCAATGCACTCGTCGTCCGACGCAAACGTAACAATATATATAGATAAAGAGAGAGAAAAATTATGAAAATCTATATTCAAAATATTATTAAA
>NW_022640350.1:854-1177 GCF_010583005.1 Odontomachus brunneus | reverse complement strand
GCAAAAACGGCCAGATTACGCGAAAAGACACGACAAAGTGATTTTCTAGTACGACAACGCTTGGCCACGTGTTGCGAAAAACCGGTCAAGGAAACGTTAAAAGCGCCTAACTGGGATGTCCTACCACACCCGCCATATTCTCCAGATATTGCTCCTTCCGATTACCACCTATTTCGATCGATGACTCATGACCTGTCTAAGCAGCGTTTCCATTCTTATAAGAATACCAAAAAATAGGTCGATTCGTAGATAGCCTCAAAAGATGTGTCGTTCTTTCGACGTGGAATCCACCTGTTACCAGAAATATGAGAAAAAGTAGTGGC
>NW_022640350.1:400-827 GCF_010583005.1 Odontomachus brunneus | reverse complement strand
TAACTGGGATGTCCTACCACACCCGCCATATTCTCCAGATATTGCTCCTTCCGATTACCACCTATTTCGATCGATGACTCATGACCTGTCTAAGCAGCGTTTCCATTCTTATAAGAATACCAAAAAATAGGTCGATTCGTAGATAGCCTCAAAAGATGTGTCGTTCTTTCGACGTGGAATTTACCTGTTACCAGAAATATGAGAAAAAGTAGTGGCTAGCAATGGACAATATTTTGAATGATCAATTTGTAATCATTTTTTTACAATAAAGCCGTATTTTTACCAAAAAAACCCCTTAAAATTAATGCACACTCCCAATATATAGATATATAATGTATACAGAGTGAACAAAAAATCCGGACTTTTTTTCTCACCTTATATACTAACAGCGTTTTACTTCCAATTATTTGTTTAAATGATTTATTTT
>NW_022640350.1:0-390 GCF_010583005.1 Odontomachus brunneus | reverse complement strand
CATTTTTTTACAATAAAGCCGTATTTTTACCAAAAAAACCCCTTAAAATTAATGCACACTCCCAATATATAGATATATAATGTATACAGAGTGAACAAAAAATCCGGACTTTTTTTCTCACCTTATATACTAACAGCGTTTTACTTCCAATTATTTGTTTAAATTATTTATTTTTTAATTAGAACTATGTTTAAATTTGTTATTACAATTTCATAAAATTTATTGTAAAATCTGCTGTAAACTTCATTGCAAAATGTTATGTTCTATTCTGTATACACATAGCCTTCAAACCTACATTACGTTTAAAACAAAGTATTACACACACACACACACACATATACTCGTATACAGGGTGTTCGGAAAGTACCGGGACGCCCGAATATCAGGAAA
>NW_022640349.1:708-1181 GCF_010583005.1 Odontomachus brunneus | reverse complement strand
AAACCTATCATAGTTATATCCTAATCAATTATTCTAGTCTATTTCCTTTCTTGTTCTCGACCGTTGTCGAAGTTAAAAATATATTTATGTTACGTTCTCCCCGCTGTACTTAATTTCGCTGCCCGACACCCGTTAGACGACTAGCACGCCGGGAGACCGGTAGTCTTCCCGTTCGCCGCTACGCGGCGCGAACGCGAGGTTGAGGCAGCACTCGCAGTTAAATTTCCGCGGCCGCCTCTATAAAAGGGGGGCTCGCGGAACCATCGAGACGAGTTCACCGCCGGTCTCCTAGGAGACCAGCACGGGAGCGTGACACCGCGAACTCAGCCTCTCGAGGCACACCTGTTCCAGACGACGACGTGCCGGGTTTCGGCCGCCGATCGAGTTCAGAGGGGAGCGTGTCGGGCTTTGACCGTGACTCCAAAGCACCTTGTTCCAGACGACGACGTGCCGGGTTTCGGCCGCCGATCGAG
>NW_022640349.1:0-481 GCF_010583005.1 Odontomachus brunneus | reverse complement strand
GTGTCGGGCTTCGACCGTGACTCCACGACACACCGTTCCAGACGACGACGTGCCGGGTTTCGGCCGTCGATCGAACTCAGAGGAGAGCGTGTCGGGCGTCGACCGTGACTCCACGATTCACCGTTCTAGGCGACGACGTGCCGGGTGGAAGTCAACCTCAGGAACGACGCGGCCCCGAGCCCGGACCGCGGCCTGCCGCCACCGCGACCGCCCACCCTTCCGACTTGCACCGGCAACACCGATCGCACGCGCCTCGGCGCAGTATACACGCCACTCACTGTACACTAAATTAATAAACTCTCGTTGTAAGTTAACAAAACCGAGCGCATTACTGCCATCTCTCTCTCCTATTACCATCCTGGACGCCGGCGAGCTTACCCAAGCGATAAAACCGAAAGTAAACGAACGAGGCGAGAGAAGCGACCCCGTTACATATAGATATACAGGGTGTTCGGAAAGTACCGGGACGCCCGAATATCAG
>NW_022640348.1:1099-1182 GCF_010583005.1 Odontomachus brunneus | reverse complement strand
TCAAAAATATTTTTATCATTATCAGTACTATCTTTTTTATTATTTTTTTATCATTACTCTTATTATTGTAAAACTTTTGATTG
>NW_022640348.1:652-1089 GCF_010583005.1 Odontomachus brunneus | reverse complement strand
TCATAATCATTATTCAAAATATTAGTTTTATCATCATTATTATTTTTATATTTTTTACCATTATTATCAAAAGCATATTTTTTTTCATTATTATTCAAAGTATTATATTTATCATTATTATTATCATTTATTTCTTTTTTACTATTATCAAAAATATTTTTATCATTATCAGTACTATCTTTTTTATTATTTTTTTTATCATTACTCTTATTATTGTAAAACTTTTGATTGTACATACCATTTTTAAGCTCATTATTTGAAGATTCTTTTTCTGTAAAATTGTCGATCAAATCCTTAGATGACTCCAAATAATTTATACAATTGGCTATTGTCGAATCCAATATATTTTTTACTTGCCGCCTGCAATAAAAAAAACATCATATTAAGTGCCTATGAACTATGCTCATCTAATGAGCCATGTGAAAGTTACATTAAAT
>NW_022640348.1:0-642 GCF_010583005.1 Odontomachus brunneus | reverse complement strand
CCGACGGCAATTTGTCGACGCGGCTAACAGGCGACTGTTTGCCGTCGCTCGCGAAATTCCGTTCGCGAGTAGCGTCGCAAAATATAATTGAAATTCTTCAAACTCATATTAATAAAAAATTAAATTGTTGCTTCTTTGTGTAAACTACGTACAACTTCAAAGATTTCTAACAATTGCATTGCACTTTATAAGGTTACTGAGCGCTCAGTAAGTGGTTGTAAGTACTGAATACACCCTATATTATTCCAACTTTATAAAGTTCGAAAGAATTTTAAGAAATCTTTGTAGTTGCATTTAGTTTACATAAAGAAGCAACATAATAATTTATAATAAACATTATAATTTTTTGTTATTACGTGCTTGAGGAATTTTAATTATTTTTATATTGTGTGACGAGACGTCCCTCCTCGTCACCACGACCTGACATAAACATCCGTCAGGTCGTGTAAAAGGCGCAAAGCGCCAAACAAAGATAACGAAAACCGCCGCCGGCTCGCAGCACCGCCGCGGATACTCGTGCGTGGGGGAACAGCGTACGTGCCGAAAGTGCGAGCCGGCCGGTATATAAGCGACGCACGATAGCGATAAGGAGAAATCCCGCGGCGTCCGTACGCGCCTTCGTACGTTCGCCGCTTCCTCGCT
>NW_022640347.1:872-1183 GCF_010583005.1 Odontomachus brunneus | reverse complement strand
TATATATATATATATATATATATATATATATATATATATACAGGGTGCAGCGTCAAAATCCGGACAAAATTCAATTTGCAATTCTCGCCGTTCTATACCACTCGTAGATGTCGCGATTCAAATAGCGTTCAAATAGCTTGACGTATGTACTAAACCATCATAACCTCGAAACAATCGCAATGTTGAAACCAAGTGCGGAGTATAACCGAAGAGCCGTGATTATCGAAAGTGTTCGCGCTGGGCGCTCGGCGACAGAAATCATTCGGTTCTTCGGGTACCCGAGATCAACTGTGTATGATGTCATCGCAAAG
>NW_022640347.1:0-862 GCF_010583005.1 Odontomachus brunneus | reverse complement strand
TATATATATATATACAGGGTGCAGCGTCAAAATCCGGACAAAATTCAATTTGCAATTCTCGCCGTTCTATACCACTCGTAGATGTCGCGATTCAAATAGCGTTCAAATAGCTTGACGTATGTACTAAACCATCATAACCTCGAAACAATCGCAATGTTGAAACCAAGTGCGGAGTATAACCGAAGAGCCGTGATTATCGAAAGTGTTCGCGCTGGGCGCTCGGCGACAGAAATCATTCAATTCTTTGGGTACCCGAGATCGACTGTGTATGATGTCATCGCAAAATACAATGAGTCGGAGAAGTCCAACGAAGGTTTTGCAACATCATCCAGTGAGGGTGATGTCATGCCACCGCATTTCTTTAACAAAAGGAAAAATGTCACAAAAGAAGTTTATTTGCGTTCTGATAAATGTAGTGAAGCTGTGGATGGAAACTGTGTCGTCTGGAAAGCTATATGTTTTCCAGCAGGACGGTGCGCCCGCCCACATAAGTCATTTGGTGCAAAATTGATTGTCGGACAACGTTGACATGTTTTGGTCGAAAGAATTCTGGCCTCCCAACAGCTCAGATTTAAATCCTTCGGACTTCTATGTATGGAGCGTAGTTGAAAGGATCACGAACAAGTCCAGACATCTAAACGTCACATCATTGAGAGCCGCTATTGAAGCGGCATTCACCGATATGGACCTTAACACATTAAAGCGCGCCTGCGCACGCTTCAGACCGAGAATGGAAGCGATCATTCAAGCAAGCGGGAGATATATTGAGTAAATGTGTTCTTTATGGCCTTATAAACAATGTGGTTAAAAAAGTTTGTAAATCTTTTTGTTTTTGCAATAAAAAATATGTTTGGAAAAAATG
>NW_022640346.1:0-1188 GCF_010583005.1 Odontomachus brunneus | reverse complement strand
GTAGTGTTTATTACTGATATTTTTTTACCAATATATTATTACCGGCATACTTATAATTTTTTAACTGATATTATCGATCCTTCGTCTTTGTCCCGTTTTAGTATATTTTAGAATATTCGAGACCTTTTGAAGAGAACATTCGGTTCCCCGAAAAAAAGAATTTTATCTAATGTACCTAAGAATTTATCTAATGTACCTATTAGAATTTTATCTAATGAATTTTATCCACCTACATAGATACTTTGATAGGAAGTAAAAAGAGATATCCTTTTAGCTTTTATCTTCAACAGCCCTCCGAAAAAAGAATTTTGTATAACATTAATAATTGTCACCGAGGATTATTTCCACGGTAGACACAGGCCCTACGCTGATCCCAATCTCCAAATATTTGTACGACGTTGCAGTCAGAGCATATCTGCGTCTCAGGATACGAGCAGATGGCACCGTATTTATACATGTTTGTCGAGCGCCGTCTAATCTGGCTGCTGATAACGAATTATCTACAGTTGTAGCAGGTAAAAAGGATATACATATTTTTTTAGATAGGGCGTGACACAAGGATTTTTAATTTGAGTTTCTTTGGAAAACTTTGGGAGGGGGACATAGGAAAAATAGAACATATAAAATCAGGAAGATTTTCAGCGCGCGTTTAGTCCAACCCTCAGACAATGACAAACATCGAACGCGAGCAAAAAGTTCTTATTGAAGACTACACCAACGACAGCGAGAAAAAATAAAAAAGTTTTTAAGTGTGTCTGTATGCGGAATAGAAGAGCATATATGATATAGTGAACATATAATGGGGGTGATAATCTTCCAGTCGAAGAAATATTAGACGATGAAGAAATGAATGATATGGATGTGCAACCGATAAATGGCAACAACGACGAAGTGATGGAAGTGGACAATAATTTTGAAAGAATACTCGACGAAGAGTCATCCGATGAAGAAAATATACTCGCAGGTGACAGTGATTACCATAGTGATTGTAATGACCAATTTATGGAAAGAATTGACAAATTAATTCATAATTCAGAAATCAATACACTAAATGGACGTACAAAAATGTGTTGTATATATTTTTACTATTCTACAGGAGATAGTTTAGTATTATGCACTTCATGTATGTTGCGAGTGACTGATTTATTAGGACCTTAACTTAGTTTCCGCCCGCAAATGTTAGATGGC
>NW_022640345.1:0-1192 GCF_010583005.1 Odontomachus brunneus | reverse complement strand
AAAGCGCGTGCACTTGGCTTCTTTTTTTTACTTTTTTTAAAAAGTAATTCGACCTACGTCAAGGTTACACACATTAAGGTTAATACACATGATACTTTCGTTAAATAAATATATATTTTTATTCATTTGTAACGGGGTCACTTCGCTCGCCTCGTTTTCTTGCTTTCGGTTTTTATCGCTTAGATAAGCTCGCCGGCGTCCAGGATCGTAATAGGAGAGAGAGATGGCAGTAACGCGCTCGATTTTGTTAGCTTACAACGAGAGTTTATTACTTTAGTGTACAGTGAATGGTGTGTATATTGCGCCGAGGCGCGTGCGATCGGTGTTGCCGGTGCAACTCGGAATGGCGGGTGATCCCGGTGGCGACAAGCCGCGATCCGGGCACCCGGCACGTCGTCGTCTGGAACGGTGTGTCGTGGAGTCGCGGTCGACGCCCGACACGCTCTCCGCTGAGTTCGATCGACGGCCGCAACCCGGCACGTCGTCGTCTGGAACAATGTTGGGGAGTCACGGTCGAAGCCCGACACGCTATCCGCTGAGTTTGATCGGCGGCCGAAACCCGGCACGTCGTCGTCTGGAACAATGTTGGGGAGTCACGGTCGAAGCCCGACACGCTATCCGCTGAGTTTGATCGGCGGCCGAAACCCGGCACGTCGTCGTCTGGAACAATGTTGGGGAGTCACGGTCGAAGCCCGACACGCTATCCGCTGAGTTTGATCGGCGGCCGAAACCCGGCACGTCGTCGTCTGGAACAATGTTGGGGAGTCACGGTCGAAGCCCGACACGCTATCCGCTGAGTTTGATCGGCGGCCGAAACCCGGCACGTCGTCGTCTGGAACAATGTTGGGGAGTCACGGTCGAAGCCCGACACGCTATCCGCTGAGTTTGATCGGCGGCCGAAACCCGGCACGTCGTCGTCTGATTGATGGCGAGGCATCTAAGACTGTAGAAGTAGAGGCAATAGGACTTGTAGGAACAGATATTACTGTATCTGTCGATGACGTTTTAGGTGTATCATTTGCAACATCCTTTTGAATGGATAATGCAGACTCAGAATTTTTTCTTTTTATTTGACTTGATATGGTGTGAGCAACAATAGCGTCTTTGTTTCTGCCAAATATTTCGTCCAATTGGTTGTACCATTTAAGGCTCCTGGGGAGTCGCCGCGGCCATGTTGAATTGATGACGTCAG
>NW_022640344.1:959-1198 GCF_010583005.1 Odontomachus brunneus | reverse complement strand
CAAATAAATAGTAATCGGACGGAGCGAAGTCTGGTGAGTAAGCCGCATGTGAAAATATTTCCCAATTAAACGCCTCAATCGTTTCCTTGACTAGTTTTGATGTGTGTGGTGGTGCATTATCATGAAGCAAAATCACTTTGTGTTGCCTTTTTTTATATTCTGGTCATTTTTCACACAAAGCTTGATTCAAATCGATTACTTGTTGTCGGTAGCGTTCAATATTAACGGTTTGGCCAGGT
>NW_022640344.1:176-949 GCF_010583005.1 Odontomachus brunneus | reverse complement strand
ATTTTCGTACATTTTCGTAAGAAGTGAAGCGCTGCTTAGCAAGTGCGTGTCCCATCGATGCAAATAAATAGTAATCGGACGGAGCGAAGTCTGGTGAGTAAGCCGCATGTGAAAATATTTCCCAATTAAACGCCTCAATCGTTTCCTTGACTAGTTTTGATGTGTGTGGTGGTGCATTATCATGAAGCAAAATCACTTTGTGTTGCCTTTTTTTATATTCTGGTCATTTTTCACACAAAGCTTGATTCAAATCGATTACTTGTTGTCGGTAGCGTTCAATATTAACGGTTTGGCCAGGTTTTAGCAGCTCATAATATTAGGTGAAGTAAAAAGTTCTGAGCGTTTTCCGCTAGATGTCTTTAGTGAGCCATATTTCACGATGTATACATCACATCGGGTCATACTATACGTCGATTTAAAGGTGACATTACGCTTCAAAAAAAGTTCTGTGACAGTTTTGTGTTTGGTCAAGCCAGTTGTGTGTTACAGCGTTCCAAAATGGAGGTAAAAAAAGAGAAAATTCGATACATTCTTCAGTACCACTACGACCAAGGTGAAAAGGCGGAGCAGGCGGCCAAAAAAATTTGTGCTGTTTATGGACCCAATACAGTATCGAATGCAACAGCAAAGCGGTGGTTCCAACGATTCCGTTCTGGTAATATGGACGTCGAAGATGAGGCACGCTCTGGTAGGCCAATCGTCGAAAATGTCGATAAAATCATGGAAATCGTCGAGTCGGACCGGCATGTGAGCACTTATTCCATTGCCCAGGA
>NW_022640344.1:0-166 GCF_010583005.1 Odontomachus brunneus | reverse complement strand
AACGAAATCGACCCATTTTTTAAGCGGATGGTGACTGGTGATGAAAAATGGGTCACATACGAGAACAACAGCCGAAAAAGATCGTGGTCCAATCGTGGTCCAATCGTGGTCCAATCCAGCCGGCCCAAACGATCGCCAAGCCCGGATTAACGGCCAAGAAGGTTTT
>NW_022640343.1:0-1204 GCF_010583005.1 Odontomachus brunneus | reverse complement strand
AAATAAGTAATTATCAATAATTCTTAGTATGATATTTCTATAAGGGTGAACTTACTTAGATTTGGATATCATTTTGACGCGCCTGCTACCTGGGAGAGGTCTCAGGCTCGAATCTCAGCAATGAAGCACAGCACAGAAGCTTGCAGCAACATTGCTACAACGTTGCAAGATTGCATATTGCAGTGCAATGTTGCAAAGACTTTGCAGTAACATTAATTTGCAATATTACTTTAGTAATATTGCAGTAATATTTAAAAAAATATTACGAATATAATATATTTTATTTATTTACTAGTTATTTTTGTTACATGTATTTCAAATTCAGTAATGTTTTACATCAATAATACTTATAGAATAGTACTTAGAATAGCACTCGTTAGTGGCAATCATTAATTTGTCTTATTGCATATTTTTTATACTTCTTATACCGTTTTTTCGGAGAAAATTCTTTAGATTTAATATTCGTACTTGTTTAATTTTGTGGCTTCTTTTATTTCATTAAAATATTATATTCTTAAACAAAATATCATTTTTTTAAATGATGAAAATCAAACTTTTATTTCGTTCAAGGAAACTATGTCATTTGATGAAACAACACTATTGTTTTAAATAATATTTTTTAAAAGTTTCTCTCAAAATTTAGTTATTCAATTTGTTTAATTTGCATTTTCTTGGATTTTTTAATTTTTTTTTGTTGGATTATCATTATAACATTTTGTTAAAAATGTAAAAGTAATCATCACTGGTTCACTACATTACATCAATATTCATCGCATATCAAATGTTGCATTGTTTCAATATCTATCAACAAATTATCCAATAAACAACAAGTAAAAATTATATAACTATTATTTGGTGTTTGCTAGGTATGTTATAATATACTGTGAACACCATAAGGGTACATTATATAAGCATGAATTGCAAGAACATCGTTGGAGTCGTCAGAGTCACCGCGTGCACGCTCGATCACGTTAAGCAACAGTTTAGTAGTGCGGTCAGGACATGGATGGGGTGGGCCGGTGTTTTTCTACCGCTTGGGATCGAAATTATCGCAGGAGGATTCATGAAAGTTTGGAATGTGTGACAACCTTCGATATCTACCCATACAGAACAGTTACATCTAAATAGATGTATATTTTAAAAGAGAGCTAGAGTTGATATACCTTCTGTATAAAAAGTACCGGGAATCGTTAAAAAAAACACA
>NW_022640342.1:0-1205 GCF_010583005.1 Odontomachus brunneus | reverse complement strand
TCTCTCTCTCTCTCTCTCTCTCTCTCTCTCTCTCTCTCTCTCTCCCTGAATCCCGTACACGTAACTAGGCCGCGTCTCCCACGTGTGTTCACTCAACGTGGGCGAAAATAACACGCTCGCGTACGGTAGCAGAGAATATTGGGAGCGTGTCTCCCTCGTTAAATTATAAGTTTCATCACGTGTCGTTTACCGTCCGGCATCACGTAAAGCGCATTTTCGGCCGTCATTCAACGATATTTGAACAGTCTCGTTTCGCGAAAACACACTGCCAGGGCGTAATGTGGTGGTATAACGGAACGCCGACTGGATGTATAGGATGTTTCGGGATTATCGCGTTCCTCGCCAGCCGGGGATTCTCCGGCGCAATTAAACTCGAATTTGTTTCGACCCGATTGAGATGCCAAATTGGCCGACTCTTGGTCGTTAAAAGTTAAGAAGTCTTCGAATGATTGATCTCTCAAAAATGTCAATAAGTAACGAGGTAATCTTATATCTCTTCCTCTCCTCTCTCTCTCTCTCCCTCTCGTTGCACATCTCTCCCGAGATGATATCCGACTCGAACGGAGAGAAAAGATTAATTTCCTCTCGATAAAAATACATACGCGTACGTGCGCCCTACGATAATGAACACGCGATACGAATCTTTGTTATATTATGCAATAAATGAAGCGCTGAGAATGATGTGGATCTCCCGGGCCGCGCTTGTAACAAAACTGGGTTAACACAATAGTTCCAACGACGCGGGTACCTTCTAGTTGTAACTATTTCTATAGGCGCTGTCTAAACAGCGCGATGATTGCTCGATATACGATACGCGCGGTAACGGGGCGAGGTTCGCGTGAATTATTTAATTTCGGGTTACATGAGCCGGCAGCTATCTCGTGTTCGCGCGTTTCCCAAGAATTTCAAATATTTCATCGGGAAATTCGAGCGACGTGACCGCCGATCTCGTATAATCGACGATTTCGGTGCCAGTCCGACGACGAGTGCTCGCGCGCACACACACACACATACACATACATACGCGCAACGAAATCTGGGGGAATTGTTAGCAGTATCGCCTTCTTGCTCGCAATAAAAGTAAGAATACGGCGAAACCCTCGAGAGAAGTATAAACGATAAGTGGCGGAGAATAAGAAAGGAAGAGAAAGAGAAAGGGCAGAAAGAGAGAGAGAGAGAGAGAGAGAGAGAGAGAGAGAGAGAGA
>NW_022640341.1:0-1205 GCF_010583005.1 Odontomachus brunneus | reverse complement strand
GATGCGTAATGCATTTTCCCCTGAGTTATCAAAAAAAAAAAAAAAAAGCATATTGCACACCCAAATATTAATAAACGAAAAAAATGTAAATATTTGCAAAAATAAAAATTAATGCCACACATAATTATACAAAGCTGATAATGGCCAAAACGCAAAGAAATAAACATAAAAATTATGAACAAAAAAAAAATATTAATCTGAAAACAAAAAAGCATCAATCTGTGTTGTCTCGTGGATCGTCCGGTTGATCACTCCAAAAATTACGCATCCTGGCCTGTTCTGCCTGTCTATGTACGTCGCGAGTTTTGCTTTGGCATCTTTCTTTGGCCATACGTAGAGCCTTTCGTATATAAGCTTGAAATTCCGCTCGCGTAGGTTGATTAAAATAACGGCTGCCGCACAGCGCGTCTAAAAAAGAAACACAAATATATCTTTGATATAAAAAAATCAGTTTTAATATTAAAACAGGTAACACAGATAAACAAGCGGGGTAAGTGTTGAGAAAGTAAATGTTCTTACCGTAAATCGCTATAATAAGCTTACAATTATACAAGGCCCTTTTTTGAGCACCTTCTCGACCCCACCAGGTAAATGATTGAATTAGTAAGTCCTTTATTGCTTCCTTTAAACATAAATTGACTGTTTCTTTTAACGTGAATCCGCCGACATGTTCGAAGTAGTTCACCTAGAAACAAAAAGTTTCGGAAGAATGAAATATAAAACATTTCGAAGCATCAAGGGACACGATCGTGCAAAGTGATCATGTACAAAGCTTAAAAGACGCCAGCTGGCCGTGTCTGTTAACGCGAATCGACGATCAACGTTGCAACAACAAGAGTTGCAAGAAGGTATAAGTTGCCATATCAATGCAACGGCTGATCAGAGAGAGAGAGAGAGAGAGAGAGAGAGAGAGAGAGAGAAATCAAAGTTCTCTTTTCACTTATCACTTCGGAATAGCCATCATTGTCTATATTCTCGAAAGCATTCATCTCCTCCAAAGAGGACACAGGAAGATTAGCCGGTTTACGCGGCATGCGACTGTTATCTCGAGTTGTCGGTCTCACGTTTCTCAAAATGCTTTCTAGCAAACCATTCATTCTCCTGCATACAGAAAACAGTAAAAGTATGAGTATATAAGCTTACAGATATTGTTTGCATATAATTATATACAATATATATATATATATATATATATATATATATAT
>NW_022640340.1:0-1211 GCF_010583005.1 Odontomachus brunneus | reverse complement strand
TACATGTGACATTACATTCGCAATTGTGTTATTAATAATAACTATTTGTGTATATTGCTGTTACTGATTTTTATTAGAACAAGAAAAAATATGATTGGCGTCAAAAATAATTGTAATTTATAATAAAATAAATCTCTCTTTCTTTTACCAAGAATATCGAACAGCTTCGATTCTCCGCCGGAAACGTCACTTTTGACAATCGATATTAATGGCTCGACACGTTTCGTTTCCAACGTCGAGAAACTTTATCAAAGATTTTAAATGCGTTCACTCGACACGCAGAATCTCGCATTTCTTTCCTAATTCTCTCCTCTTAGCCTCGTACTCTTTCTTATTTAATATATTCGTAACATGTTCGTTATTGCTGCTGTTTAAAGAATTAAAAATTGAGCATATTATAATTTCAACTCACGTTTGTCGATAAAATTAAAAGTGCCGGAAAAGCCGGTGGCATTTGACGGTGGACCCTCGGTATGAAACTCTAGAATGAGCGTTGATTGCGAACTGTAATGGACTTGCTGGATGTCACGCAGTTCCCCACAAAGCACACGAGTCCAAGGAGTGTATTCGGAAACGCCCCTAGTCTCCAGGTGTAAAAATAGCTTCAAGAAATCTCCTCTGGTACAGCTGAAACAAAAGTTGAAATTTTAATTATTATTTATACTTATGCTCGTAATAATATAATGACAAGTGTTTGCGAGAAACAATGCTGATCGTGCACAATTAAATTTTCATCTTTTGAATATTGCGTCCTGAAAAAAACATGTTCAACATTTGTGACTATAGTAAAATAGCGAAATAAATATAGACAGAAAAATCATTTTTATAGTAAGCGTTAGTATGGTGTTATTAATAATAACTATTTGTGTATATTGCTGTTACTGTTTTTTTTATTAGAACAAGAAAAAATATGATTGGCGTCGAAAATAATTGTAATTTATAATAAAATAAATCAAAAGAACTTTTGAGATGTACAATCAGTGAATATAAGAGCGAAACAAAAGAGTAAGACAAAACAATCGATTAAACGCGTGTTTAAACATTTGAAATATATTTTTTTACAAATAGATACACAACAACGTTGGCTCTCATTTGTCTTGCTTAGATCCGTATTAATAGTCGTTACTTAAAACTTGTCTTTCTCGTGAAATATGCAGATTTGAATACAAAATTAGATCTGAGTTTTTCAGTTGTATTATGTGATACATGTG
>NW_022640339.1:0-1212 GCF_010583005.1 Odontomachus brunneus | reverse complement strand
CTCTTGCTATTTTTCGCTAAAGTTGATAGAATTCGAGTAAAAAATTATTGAAAACAATAATTATGTAGATATTTGTAAATATCTTAGAAAATAGAAGTTGAAAAAAATTTTTTTCAAACAAAAGTTGTTTGCTTCTTTACGTAGAACAAAATTCCGCAATAAGGAATATATATTTTTATTTTAAAAAGCAAAATTAACCTCTACCTGACCTTGACGGTGTCACCTATGGTCAAACCAATGGGACCAATGGGACCAATGAGTACTTTCTTATGTCCTCCATCGAATCATATAACTTTTGTTTGAAATATTTTTCCGTATTTCTGGTACATTTTGAAATATTTTGATATGAAAGTTTAAATGAGACATCCTGTATATACAGAGTATTAAAAAAATATTCTAAATAGGAAGGATAGATATTAGATTTGGTTTCCAGGTTTGAACCGCGTGGATTCTTCCTTGTTTGATTCCAAAGATCCTACCGAACATTTCACTCCGCTTCATCAGGGAGGAACAACCCGATATCGAGTTGCTCCTGAGAGGTCTTCCTTTATATAGTGATTGGCATAGTGATTGGCATCTCAAAAAACACAACATCTCCAAGACTACCGGCCTTCCTAAGATCCACAAAATCAACATATCACTCACAAGGGACATGACAGAACTGTCCCTCACCGATTTTGATGCGCATTGAATATGTTGTAGAGCATCAAAAAATAAGAGACATATTTTTATATCGGCTTATCTCGAGGTTTAGGGGTTAAAACAGTCCGTTGAAAAAAATAAACTTTTTCATTTTTATATAATAATTCCTAAGATATGATGTATATGAAAAAATATTTCCTACAAAAGTTTTATAGCATTTAATATTCTTTGCAACGGCAAAGTTCATTTTTTAGTGTCAAATTTTGTCCTCCCCCCCTCCACTCGTTACCTTCGAAAAATATTTAAGTTTTTGTAAGGACAAAAATTATAGAGCATTTACTACCAAATCCATTCATATATAATAATAAAAGTTGGTCTTACTTTAATCATTGGAAAACGACGTGATAACATAGGCGCCACACTGTCCAAATAGATAGATACTGTAGATAGATATGTTACTGTAGGTAGGGGAATATAATAAATTGTACAAAAATAACATGTAGATAATTGCATATATTTAATACATAATATTTACAATGTATAATGTTATTATATTAATCACATAATTAA
>NW_022640338.1:0-1217 GCF_010583005.1 Odontomachus brunneus | reverse complement strand
ACATCATCTTAATATCCATCCCACTGTCTTCACAATTATTTACATCTGCACGAATCCGGATCACACCGACTCGCAGCTTATCCCGCACTGAACACGAAATAGCGTTACAAAAATGTGATATTATCTGATAGGAAGTACTTCCAACTACATGTATATATATATTCACATTTATATTTTGAGCTTTATATTAAGATATAACATCCAAAAACAAAGTGGTACGTCGCTTTTGATGCTTTTACTCTATAATGATACTATCCGACGTTGCCCGAAGTTCGGAATGTTATACGTATGCAGCACGCACGCTTTTGTGCGTCGTATTACTAAAAGCCGCACACACACAGGACCTGTTTTCTATTGCTGGGGCTCGATTCTTGACGGTATGCGAATGAGATACGCATGCAAAAATGTATGACTGCACCGTACGTAGCAACTACGTTGCAATGACGTGCTTACTCGTTGCAAGTAACGTTACAGCGACGTCGCAACTGATGTTGAAACGTGACTGTAACGTCGTAACTCGTCATTGCCACATAACTAACAGTCATTTTTCTGGTGACAGAAACGTTGCAGTGACGTGTAATGTGTGACTTTTATGAGTTGACCACCAACAGGCGACCTCAAAATAACAACTCTATTATAAAAAGTTAAAATTACTTTTTACCGTATCACGTACGTTGAATACTTGACAAACAAAATATATGATGTTTCGTGAAGCATAATTATGTATGTATTTTGTCTGTTAGATATTCTGCGTACATCCCTCAGGAAAAAATACTGTTAAGAACTGTTAAAAAAATCATAGGAAAACTGAAGCAAATACTATAGAGAAACTATTCTTAGTATACTGTAAAAATCTTGCAGTTAATTTGAACATCTCTCAACAGTTTTTTTTTAATACAATAATTGACACGTTGTATAACAACATAATTTTTATGATGTACCTTCGACTCCTAAACGTCAGTTTACATTGATTTTAAATGAAATTTAGGTCTTGTAATGGATTTCTTAATATTTTCACACCAGAAAATTTATTTAAAAGTAAACCGTCGGAGGTGACTCTTACCAATTTTGATGGGCCTTGGATATGTTGTAGAGCATCAAAAAATGAGACCCATATTTTTTTTATCTGCTTCAGAGAAGGTTTAGGGGGTAAAACTACCCCTCAAAGATAATAGCTTTTTTTAATTTTTGCCGAATATCTGCTAAACTATGAGGTA
>NW_022640337.1:1058-1221 GCF_010583005.1 Odontomachus brunneus | reverse complement strand
AATAAGCATATCTAACGTAATTTTCGAAATTAGACCTTTTCAAGGGCGACTGTTTCTTTAGAAGAACCTAAAAAACTATCCGAAATAGCGCTCTCTACGCTAACGCGAAATAACTTATAACCTACCATAACACAGCCTACTTTCGGCCTATGCGCTGAATAAG
>NW_022640337.1:0-379 GCF_010583005.1 Odontomachus brunneus | reverse complement strand
AAAATATTTCCAAGGTACGGGGTGTGCTACAGAGGCACACAAACACGCGTTGTCACCCCGGAAACGATACAGAACGAAATAAGCATATCTAACGTAATTTTCGAAATTAGACCTTTTCAAGGGCGACTGTTTCTTTAGAAGAACCTAAAAAACTATCCGAAATAGCGCTCTCTACGCTAACGCGAAATAACTTATAACCTACCATAACACAGCCTACTTTCGGCCTATGCGCTGAATAAGTACCTCTTTGCATGCGGGAGAATCCGTATGTGCTACTATGACGGATCTAACGTTATGAGGGTGATTTTAGGATGTTGAAAAAATATTTCGAAGGTACTGGGTGTGCTACAGAGTCACACAAACACGCGTTGTCACCCGG
>NW_022640336.1:0-1225 GCF_010583005.1 Odontomachus brunneus | reverse complement strand
ATAGAAAAGGAAAAAGGAATCTTTGAGCTATTAACTGAGGATGACGAACGTAGACCTACCCTCCTCCCTGAAAAACCACGGCACGAGAACCCAGCAAAATATTTGATCATTGTTGTGCGATCTATATCGGAACTGTTTTTCTCATGTATCAGATTTGTGAACTTCTTTTCAAGTCTGAAATGTTCTTTTATGAATATTCTATTGAGAGACTTCCTTTGGCCTTGATAGAAGAAGTAAAAATAATAGAAAGGCAAGTACATCGCAATATCCCGAGTGGTGACAGTTAATTTATTGCTTAGAACTTTAATTTTAATTTTTAATTTTAATTTTTGTAAATTGGAACTTATACTGTCTACCTCGATTTTAAGGTAAAATTCGTTTACTATCTAATGGCTTCTGCGATTTGACGGATTTTTTAACTGTAATTTTTAAATGGTATTATGTACTGAAGAGAGTTCAAAATTGGGACCGAAACGTATACGATCTATATTTGTTCATTGTATGAATATATAATTAATTTCGCCCTGTCACTGGCGTCAACTATTATTTGGCCTTTTTTAATTTTGTATCGTTTGTATCGAAGAGTTTAATATTTATTGTTTATTGTTTAATGTTTAGTTTAGTGTTTATTGCGCTGGCTGAAACAATGCGTCATACTAGATCTTTTTTCGATTTTATCCGAATGTACTTCGGCATTGCAACCGTCATATATTTGAAATAGTGGATCAACATCAACGTTACTATAATTAGATTAAATTGTAGAATCAAGTTTTTGAAACAATATGTATA
The DNA here is from genome assembly GCF_010583005.1 of Odontomachus brunneus. Lineage (NCBI taxonomy): Eukaryota > Metazoa > Arthropoda > Insecta > Hymenoptera > Formicidae > Odontomachus > Odontomachus brunneus. The sequence goes on along the minus strand of NW_022640336.1, from coordinate 436 downwards.
CCACGACGTCATTCCGTGATGGTTTTCTAGAAATACTTGTCGTATTTCACCGGAAGTCCGTTAATAAAATCAATTCTCATATTAAGAAATTCCAATTTGCGACATTACGAATTGAAATCAGCGATGCGCACAGAATGATTTGCTCTCTAAAGTAAATTAGCTGTCACCACTCGGGATATTGCGATGTACTTGCCTTTCTATTATTTCAACTCCTTCTATCAAGGAAATCTCTCAATGGAATATTCATGAAAGAACATTACAGACTTGAAAAGAAGTTCACACATCTGTTACATGAGAAAAACAGTTCCGATATAGATCGCATAACAATGATCAAATATTTCGCTGGGTTTTCGTGTCGTGGTTTCTCAGGAAGCAGGGTAGGTCTATGTTCGTCATCCTCAGTTAATAGCTCAAAGATTCCTTTTTCCTTTTCTAT
>NW_022640335.1:1024-1231 GCF_010583005.1 Odontomachus brunneus | reverse complement strand
AGGTCGTGGGGGAAGATGGAGGAATAGGTGGAGGTGCTGGACGAGGAGGTAGATTTTGAGAAGGAAAAAAAAAAGGAAAACCGCCAAATGAGGTGGGAAAGGTGATAGGCTTTGCTGTTCCAGGAGTCTAGGAAGCAACCTGTGCGTAATCCGGGACAAATACTGTACGCGAGCTACCCGGAGTTAAAGTTTTGATATTGAAGAAAA
>NW_022640335.1:495-915 GCF_010583005.1 Odontomachus brunneus | reverse complement strand
TTATATACGATATCAACTGGAAATGGTTTGGTAGGGAAGATGTGGAAATTTGGGGGTTCCTAGGTTGTTGGATTCGTCAGAGAAAATGGTATGGGGGACTGCTGTATCCAGTAGTAAGTAAGTAGACAGTGTTAAGGAAATCTTCTTGGCTGGGGTTGTGGGTGGAGAAAATCATACATTTCAAAAGAGAAGGTTATTGGAGGATTTTTAAGGTGGTGAGGGAATCAGCAGATGAGGCGGAACCGGATAACGTAAGTTAGAAAATGTAACGGACATAATTTTTTGTTATCCAGCGGTTCCTTTGATCCCAAGGATAAGGTCCGGTGAAGTTTACTTTGCGGATTAAGGAGTTTTAGTGCTGTATTTCCCAGGGTTATTTCAGAATTTTAGTCGGAATTTTTATTGGGGATGGACAAAAAA
>NW_022640335.1:0-150 GCF_010583005.1 Odontomachus brunneus | reverse complement strand
AAGTGGAGTATACGAAGGTTTGACATTTAGTTCAATAATTCGGCATGGGTGGGTTCAAGTAAGGATAGAGTGTTATTTGTGTATTGTTGGTGTCGTATTTAGTGTTTTCCGTAAGTTACCTTAGCCCTTAAACCGAAAATAGTCCTAAGT
>NW_022640334.1:0-1232 GCF_010583005.1 Odontomachus brunneus | reverse complement strand
CATTTGCAACGTGTCCAATTGTACTGTGTCCAACTGAATGCCACTCGTCACCGGTATCTTACGCCCTGTATGCGTTCGCAATCGTACATGTTAGCGGCGTAGCGCGAGGAGAAACAGGATGTCGACGTCGCGTATTCACTTCAGGATGTCGACGTCGCGTATCCACTTCGATCGACGGGATGTCTAGGATATCTAGAAGTTTTGAGTTCTGGTCGGTCGTGCGCTTGAGAGGAGCCTTCCGATCAATCTCTCCCGATCTCGTTTTGTAATGGCCTTTTATACTAATTTATAACAAACAGTGAGGCTGTTTGTTGAGCTTGCGGTTATCCCGCGCGCGGTTGTTCGGCGTTTCTTTGTTAATATTATTACTATTGCTACTAACGTCGTGACGATTTTCCGGATCGTCACATCACTCCCCCCCTCCCCCCTTTGTAGTGCCTGTCCTGGGCACTCGCAACTTATAATTAAACTTACTCTACTTATTTCTATTCTTATAGCCTACCCTTCACCATGTTATTTACTTAAATTCTAATTTCCATTTTAATCTTAATCCTATTCTTAATGTTTACCTCTTACTTCCTACGGTTTGCCCTATACATTTCTATTTTACTTTGTACGCGAATGTTAGTTCGGCTGTTTTTGAGAATTTAAATCTCCATAGTTCTCCGTCGACGTATCGTCGGTATTTACGTGATATATGTGCCGCATAATACGGCACGTCGACGGTACGCCCCTTGGAGATTTGTACGCGGATTGTCGCTAGTTGCGGTTCGGGGGTTTTTATTGTGAATTTTGTAGTTACCGGTTCGTTTGCCAGAATTTTTATTGCCGGTCGTGTTCCGCGTTGGTTTGGCTGCGTCTCTTTGTTGATTGTTGTAGGTGACGGTTGAGCTGCTTGTGTCTTAATGCTTCTTGGTTCTGTGCCCCATGTCAGAGGTCTGACCCGCGGCCGGTGTCTTCGAACTGGATCTTGTTTTATGTTCATTAATGCTCGTAGTTTCTCTTCGGCTTTTCTAGCAGTTGGTGGTGCCTTGGTGCATGCTATGGCTGGCTTTCTTTGCCTTTTTATATCCGGTCCATCTGATGGTGGTCACTTCCCTGGCGGTAGTTTTATTGGCATTGTTTGCCTTGCCTCTTCTTGCTTGCGGCTCGCGTTTTCAGTTGTTGTTAGCGAATCCCATAACGCCTGGGCCTCCGCTTGTAACGTCCTTCGTGACCGCTCAGACACAAAA
>NW_022640333.1:1162-1234 GCF_010583005.1 Odontomachus brunneus | reverse complement strand
TGAAAAGGTCTATTTTCGAAAATTACGTTAGATATGCTTATATCGTTCTAGGTCGAATACCGGGTGACAACG
>NW_022640333.1:695-785 GCF_010583005.1 Odontomachus brunneus | reverse complement strand
TTTGTCATAGTAGCACATACGGATTCTCGCGGATCCATGCAGTGTGGTACGTATTCAGCGCATAAGCCGAAAGTAGGCTATGTTATGGTA
>NW_022640333.1:0-162 GCF_010583005.1 Odontomachus brunneus | reverse complement strand
TTAGAGTTCCGGTTTGTTTTACAATAGTTCTAGAGTTCTATATCATATATAACAATAGTTTTAAAGAAATAGTTGATATTACTGATTAAGTGCGCTTCGAGAACATAGCGCACCTTTTTTTTAAAGTCTATTTTTTGGTATTTAATGACCGGAACTATTGAA
>NW_022640332.1:1042-1235 GCF_010583005.1 Odontomachus brunneus | reverse complement strand
GAGCGTGACTCCAGAGCACATTGTGCCCGACGACGACGGCCCAGAGCCCAGTTCGCGGCTTGCCGCCACCGCGACCACCCACCACTCCGAGTTGCACCGGCAACACCGGTCGCACGCGCCTCGGCGCCGTAGGCACGTCACTCATTGTACAGTAGATTAATAAGCTCTCGTTGTAAGTTAACCAAACCAAGCG
>NW_022640332.1:0-1032 GCF_010583005.1 Odontomachus brunneus | reverse complement strand
CCAACATTGTTCCAGACGACGACGTGCCGGGTTTCGGCCGCCGATCGAACTCAGCGGAGAGCGTGACTCCAGAGCACATTGTGCCCGACGACGACGGCCCAGAGCCCAGTTCGCGGCTTGCCGCCACCGCGACCACCCACCACTCCGAGTTGCACCGGCAACACCGGTCGCACGCGCCTCGGCGCCGTAGGCACGTCACTCATTGTACAGTAGATTAATAAGCTCTCGTTGTAAGTTAACCAAACCAAGCGCATTACTGCCGGCCCTCTCTCCTATTACGATCCTGGACGCCGGCGAGCTTATCCAAGCGATACGAACCGAAAGTAAAAGCACGAGGCGAGGGAAGTGACCCCGTTACATGGTTATATGAAAATACACACATTGTTAATACAAAATATAGAAATTTTGTAAAAATTCTTCGAGAGAAGAATATTACCGAAACGGATAATGCTATATCGACGATACGCAATAGCGGGAACTTTGACGGTGGTTCACTCATCGATTGTGAGCTATTAGCGTGCGCAATGAATGATATTATGTATGAAATATTGAACAAATAATCTGTACATGTAACACTTTCAAAATATATAAATTGTAATCCCAAGATCTGCTGCTTATTTGTAGTACTCCTTTTTCCCTATTTTCTCGATACACCACAAATAGTCTTAAAATGTTATTCGTTTTTCTTGCGCATCTAATTGTCGAATGCATAACACGCAAAATCTTGTCGCGGGGGCACAGTGTACGTGCTCATTAGTAATAAGAATATCATGTGTCGCATTTCTGCGCATCTAATTGTCGAATGCATACGTTTGCAGAATATTAGAGTTTGCAGCTGTGACTAAAAAATGACGCTGCGAAATGCGCGGGCGGCGTGGACGGCGCGGGCGCCGCGAAAACCGCCGCAAAAAATCCGCCGCGGAAACCGCCGCAAAATCCGCCGCAAAATCCGCCGCAAAATCCGCCGCAAAAAACCGCCGCGGAAACCGCTGCAAAATCCGCCGCGAAAACCGCCGCAGATCGGTAAAATGA
>NW_022640331.1:1054-1238 GCF_010583005.1 Odontomachus brunneus | reverse complement strand
ATATATATATATATATATATATATATATATAAAAGTAGGTAGGGTAGGCGGGTAACCCAGGTCCTCTGAGGGGGGTGAGAGGCGGGCGGGGAGTATGACGTCACCGCGGAGGGGGTTATCAGCGGTCGGTAATTGGGGGGGCATACCGATGTTACCGACGGTCAGTAATTTTTTACCGATATTA
>NW_022640331.1:461-1044 GCF_010583005.1 Odontomachus brunneus | reverse complement strand
AGTTTTGCATACAGTATGTTTTATATATCTTATATAATATATATATATATATATATATATATATATATAAAAGTAGGTAGGGTAGGCGGGTAACCCAGGTCCTCTGAGGGGGGTGAGAGGCGGGCGGGGAGTATGACGTCACCGCGGAGGGGGTTATCAGCGGTCGGTAATTGGGGGGGCATACCGATGTTACCGACGGTCAGTAATTTTTTACCGATATTATATAACATTTAATTACATAATTTTTTACCACCATATAATTACACAATACCGATAGTACCGACGATCGGTAATTTATTACCGATATTTTTTACCAACATTTAATTTTTTACCAACATACATTTACATAATTTTTACCGGCATATTTACATAATACCAACGATCAGTAATTTATTACCGATATTATATACCAACATTTAATTACTTAATTTTTACCAACATATATATATTTACATAATTTTTATTGTTATATTTACATAATACCGATGATCGGTAATAATCCTTATTATATAATTTTCGCTATCTGCTTTCAATAGATCATTTTATCGATCTGCGGCGGTTTTTTAGTAGGTATAGTAGGCCG
>NW_022640331.1:0-451 GCF_010583005.1 Odontomachus brunneus | reverse complement strand
GAGAGGAGAGTGTCGTAGACATGGGCATCAGATAGCTCAGTGGTTTAGAGCAGTCGTCCGGCAAGCGAAACACCCGTAGTAAGTATAGTATAGGGGTTCTAACCCATGGTCCTCCGAGGGGGGGTACCGCGGGCGGGGGGTATGACGTCACGGGGGGTATGACGTCACGGGGAGTATGATGTCAGGGGGGATTGCATCACCGGGGGGGGGGAGTATGACGTCACCGCGGGGGGAGGTTATCATCGGTCGGTAATTGGGGACATACCGATGTTACCGGCGGTCGGTAATTTTTATCGATATTATATAATATTTAATTACATAATTTTTACCAACATATAATTACACAATACCGATAATACCGACGATCGGTAATTTATTACCGATATTATTGGGTGTACAACATAATTCGGTCCGTTTTTTTGCTTGAAAAACGTATTTATTTGAATGATAA
>NW_022640330.1:0-1244 GCF_010583005.1 Odontomachus brunneus | reverse complement strand
AAAATGTTTTCTATTGAGGTATTTTGGAAATTAGGAAGGTTCATACGTGTACGGCCCAGATAGAATCTTGCATAAACAAATTCCTAGTAAAGCTTGTTACCTACCTAACAAAGCTTGTTGCTACAAATTTTTGACAGCAGATAATTATAAATGAATTTATTTCAAGTTCTGTTATATTAAGTTATGTTTTCAATCTGCTTTCATTCTGTTTATTGCAATATCAAAACAAGTAGTTACGGCAAACAGTATAAGAAACGAACTCAAATAAATATTATTCAATATGGGGCCCGATTCTCGATGCCTACAAATGAGGTGCGCATGCTAAAATCCTATAGTTTGTATTATATAAACTATAGGATTTTTGCATGTGCTTATTTGTACGCGTCGAGAATCGAGCTCTAGCTGTTTCTTTTATTTTATACATATCTAAACCTTGCTTTTTTCTAAAAATATAACGCACTTAAGATTTTTTATATTACAGGGTATTGCTGTTGTCTTTGTGTTATGTGAGACTCGAACATTCGCTCAATATCAGGCTATATGGGAAAAATTAATTGAAATTGTACCAGATTTAAAAAATAATGTACAATTTATAGTAGGAGATTATGAACGCGCTACAAATAACTCCCTTCATAAATGTTTCCCCAAAGCCAGGTTGAAAGGGTGCTGGTTTCATTAAAATCAGGTAAATTAATTTAAGAATATTTTATTTATATGCTCATTCATACATGTGACAAATCATTATATTAAATTTGTAACTTTTTCTTTATTAAAATTTAAAAGCAGTATTGCGCAAATGGCGGCAACTTGGTTTAAAAAATGCTCCTAGGAAATTAATAACGATGGTTATGTCTGTACCATTAATATTTTCTTCTTTATTAATACCAGCTTCTTTATTTGAACAAGCTTTTACAGTACTACAACACATAGCTGATTCTATATTCAGTGATTATCCTATGGTATTACAATTTATTTCTTATTTACGTATTCAGTAATTATCCTATGATATTACAATTTATGTCTTATTTACGTAAGACATGGTTGCCTATAGCAAACAAAGTCTCTGTGTATGGCTGTCCTGTTCGCACTAATAATATAGTTGAAAGTTTCAATAACACGATATCAAGGAAATTTGGATGTAGACACCCAAATGTTTGGATATTTATTGGTTAGTGCTTTGTTTTATAATAATAGTGGCTAATATATATATATATATATATATATATATATATATATATATATAT
>NW_022640329.1:0-1245 GCF_010583005.1 Odontomachus brunneus | reverse complement strand
TTCACAATTATATTCTAACATTACACACATTCACAAACATTGTTACACGAAAAGAACAGTTGGCCCACACGTAAATTTGGTTATGCCAACCAGATTCAATAATAAAATACAGAACGACTAATTACGTGGTTGGTGCAACCACAGAGTAATTACTAAATTATTGACATTGCAGCAGTGACAGTATATGGTTGCTCCAATCGAAGTGTACACTGAGAAAGAAATATTTTAAAATTTACTTAAAACTTATTTTTGTGTATGAGACAGAGAGAGAAAGAAAAAAACAAAGTTTATATATATATATTTCTATGAAGTAAAGTTTATTTCTCTTTGTGAATAACTATATCTCACAAATAAATTTTCAAATATTTTTTATAGCTGACATCAAAAGCAACTATAATGTTCTCTCAGTGTATTTCCTTTTCGATGTAATTTAAAAAATCCGCTTATCTCACGCCATGATAATCACGTCTATCTGGATTCGACAACCAGTCGTGAAAGAAAACTCCGTTTTGCGATGGCTCTTATCGTTCTTCGATATCGAATCATCGAATCGCCGTCGAGCACGCGTCCGCGTAGGAGTACACCCGGTAGGTGCCATAACGGCGAAGAAAACCGAGGCGCATTCTCGGCTTCGCGCCACGTACGACGCGGCGTAGATCGTGCGATCCCCTCGTTCCTTATTCTAATGAATCCGGTTAGCCTTAAATATGGTCGGGGGCCTCCCCTTTTATTGGTTCCCGGATCGAGGGTTTCCCCGGGGTCCCGAGTCACGCGATACCGGCCCCCTTTCTGCAGCGCTGCGCTGCCCACCCCCTCCTCCTCCTTCACCACTTCCTCGTCTCGTCGTCGTCGTCGTCGTCGTAGCGGGCGCGAAACCGGACCCGAGCACCCACGCGCGCGTAATCGGCGCCGCGCGTACGCGCCGCTAATTATCGCCCTAATCGAGCGCATCACGATCGCGACGTAACGTTTCTCGCGAACGCGAATCTTAATTATGTATCGCCGAGGCGATACTCTCGGCCTTGACGTCGCACAATCGAGATCGTTGTGTAAGCATCTCTCGTGGCGGATTCCGCTGAGCCTTCCGTTGCGGAGCCAACGCGGACGCGCCAGTCGTGATGGCGCGACGCCTATATCGTGTAAGGCAACAGTCCTAATTATAGGCTGAATCCCAATTTCGAATTAAACTTGGCTTCTCAAAAAAGTATATGGTGAAAACACGGAAAAGACTTTTATATATTCCTT
>NW_022640328.1:0-1248 GCF_010583005.1 Odontomachus brunneus | reverse complement strand
TAAACTGATATTTTCATTTGCAGCTGCTTTTTTTCGCATAAATAGCATCGCCAGGTGCTCATGTTTATAGCATATGGTATATATAACTTATTACATGTAACTTTGTACAATATATTTTATTTTTCCATTGGCGGATGCGATCTATCTGACGTAACGTTTATAATACACTCACAAAAAGAGAGAAATACATATTCCCGCACCATAGTTCTGGGACCGGACTTCTCTCTCATTTAACAATATAGTAGTATTATATATATGGCCTTCAGCAACCTATCTCTTTCTTTTCGTGCCCAGTATCTAAGCATTGCAATAAGCATTCCAGTATAGGTTGAGTTCACTAGTAATATTAGATGCATTTAGTAAGTCTGTTCTTGCATTTTTAACACTTTTTCATCTATCGCCCGTTGTATGTACACTGATGTACATTAATTTAGTCCTTTTTCGGTGTAGAATAGTGTAGATGAATGTACCATCTCCAGGCGCGTTCATCTACACTTGTCTACACTCAAAGGACTCAATTAATGAACACAAGTGTACACTGGCTACTCTTTAGAAAGAAGGGCTATCAATGGATAACATTCATTGTGTCTGGGGTGCAACGAATATTAAGCGGAGTCTATAATGAAGCTTTAAGCAGAGGGAAGCCTGAGAGCGGCCACCAGCTTAATTTTAGTGGTCTGAGCTAGGCGTTAGAAACCTTCAAACAGAGATTGGCCATTGAGGTCTTCACATGATTGGCGCACGGGATGATGGCCCGAAAAATGGCGGCACCAATATAAGTTAGAATGAGAAAAAATATACTCGTCTCAGGCTGCCTCATGCGGCGTAACTTGCGTAAGCATAACTTACGTTGACCATTACCAATCACATTTTATTTGAACATGAGCTATTCAAATGAGAGATGTGATTGGTCGGCGCAAGTTACGCTTACGCAAGTTACGCCGCATGGGGAGGCAGCCTCACATATAGATTTCTATATACTACTAGACTGTTAACTTCAACTCAGTACATAACCCCGAAAAATATGTACAAAAATCTCGCGCCTATCTGGTCCACATTCACAATGTAGTATCTTGTTTTAGGCATTATTGCACTCTGATATAGATATACAATTGATCAATCACTTATTTTTACAGATTTTTTACTATAACGTATTTCACTCTGACGTTTTTCACTCTGTATGTACACAAATATTTAATCTTTAGAGGTCCGGAAAACCAATATTTTGGCGCACCAGAATAACTTGTT
>NW_022640327.1:0-1249 GCF_010583005.1 Odontomachus brunneus | reverse complement strand
TCTGATCACTTAATTTTCAGTTGGTTCCTATTTGGTTGCACCAACTGAATTTTTTTTGCGTGTGTCTCATGTGATACACTCAGATTTTTATTCAGAGCCAAATCCAAATTTATCAATAAAATTATAATATATGTGACATTTGTGAATTGATAATAAAAATCTGAGATCATTTTACGAACAATACATAAAAATCTAAGTTATTAATCAAAGAAGATTCGTGAACGATCATTTATAAGCGTGATCCACAACTGGAAAACCCTCATCTAATTCCAAATTCAAATTCGAAAGTCGCCCATGAAAGAAGTTTCAAGTAACAATTAGTACGGACCTGAATTGGTAGGATAACACAATTTACACACTGAAAAAAAGAATTCCCATACAACACAACGTCTAAAATCGGGACATAAGACGTCTTAAAGACGTCTTAAGGATATCTTAGGGATATCTTACATTCCGACGTCTGAAAGACGTCTTAAGATGCCTTTCAAACGTCTTATGTCCCGATTTTAGACATTGTGTTGTGTGGGTTGTTACTACGACCAATTTTTATTGGCTTCATAAAAATTTTCGGCCACAATCATTGACATTTTTAAGGCAACGAATCAGTAGACCAGCGCAACTAAGAATTGATAATAAAAATCTGAGATCATTTTACGAACAATATGTAAAAATCTAAGTTATTAATCAAAGAAGATTCGTGAACGATCATTCGGCATACGGTAGACGAGCTGTGGTGGCCACGCCTGCCGCTGTATGCTTGTATATTAGGTTAAACTGAACAAAAAAGTCCTATGCCATTTTCCGAATAACCATGTACATGTTTAGTTATCAATTAAAGAAGATTGGTGTACATTTGTGTGCACAATGACGCACCAATTTTCTTTAATTAATAACTAAACAATTACGTGATCACTTGAAAAATAATAGAGGACTTTTTAGCTCAGTTGGTCTGAATAAAAATCTGCGTATCTCACATGAGGAGACAAGTTTCAAGTAACAACTATTAATACACACCTCAGAAATGGTGAACGTGAACTCAACGCAGAACAGTCAAAATGACACAACGACAATATGTTCAATTGACATACGGTCAAAATTTGATCCAAAAATTTTTACATAGTTTGAGCGAGAGACAATCGTTTGAAACGCTGCGATTCCCTGAGATTCTCCAAGAGATTCTTCCCCTTTAGAATTTCCTCTCGCGAGTGTATGAAGTTGGCACCCCACTTTTTGAAATTTATAATTTTGA
>NW_022640326.1:0-1252 GCF_010583005.1 Odontomachus brunneus | reverse complement strand
ACGCAAGGCAGCTAATCTTCAAAATGATGAAGATCAGACAGTAGGAACTGAAGTTAGTGATATAGATCATCGAAGGAAAAGAAAGAGAAATCCGAAATATTTCATAGAGTCAACCGAAGATGAATGTAATCTTCATTACAATGTTAAGAAAAGTTGTACATCAAATCAACTACTGTCTGACGACAGTGAAAGTGAGGAAACGCTAGAAGAAGATCTTCAGGCCAAAGTTGCAACATTACTATCCAAGAAAAATAGTAGAAAACCAAAGGTTCCTCAAGACAAGGAGATTTCTATGGTTATGAAATACAAGGATTTAATTAATACACATGATTCAAAAAAGGACTATTTGGTTGATGTAAATAATATAACAGAAAGTCACTCACATACTAAAATAATACATAAGCAAACAGGTGCCGCTGCACACGCAGTAACAGAAGCAATAATTCCTATGTCCTTTCCAAATACCTCTGGTATGATTGGAAATAATGTTCAACAATCAGAATCTGCTTTACTATTCACTCCAATAATACGTAAGTTATAGTTATTTTCAATAACATTTGGAAATTAAGTTATTTCTACTAACTGCACAATTATTTCTACATTGCTGTTCTTTCATGTTTCTACTTATGATATTCTTATTGTATTCTATATACACAGAAAATGTACAAAAGGAAAATAGTAAAGTAATTATTACTTCAGCAGACAACGCTTATAAAAGTATCTCGCAGGAGTTATGTCAATCTACTTATTTAAATAAGGAACACTCTGAGATTACACCTATATCAAGTAGCGAGCATTCTAAAGAAAATAGGTCTCATGATGCAAACTACAATAATTCATTTAGAACATTTGTTTCTTCCAGTAAGAATCAATCAACAAGTATGTATATATTTAAAGAATTTAAAATTTTATTTACTATTATATATTTTACATTTATTATTTGTTTACATTATTTAGATGATAACACAATTGCCGTAGACAAAGTTAAGACAGAGTTGCTTCAAGAAATAAGCAGTAAACTTGATTTTGTAATGATGAACACAACAAAAATTCTTACGCATTTAGCACCAGAGGAAAGTCTCCTCTTAAGACCAAATAACCTGCCGGCCCTTCCGCTGAAGTCAGTTAATGAATATGAAACGTTTGAAGAATTTTTAAATAATTCTACGAATTTCTCTGCAGTGGTACGTTTAAAATAAATAAAATTTATTATATTTATAATTTTCTTTTTATACAAAAATATTTTATATTT
>NW_022640325.1:0-1259 GCF_010583005.1 Odontomachus brunneus | reverse complement strand
AGTTCCCGCAAATGACGCTTATTCGGCTCAAAACTCGACATTTTCACACAAAAAAAATTATGTAATGCTGATACAATTGCTAATCTTTCAAGGTTATTGTGTTGCCAGATGTCCAATCTTACGATATGACATTTTACATCTGACAATTTCAACCATAACTTACTGTTGGGGCCATCTTTTGTCAAACGGCGGAGACTTATTTGTACTTCCAATAAAAGTAATATTAGTATTTAATAGCACTAAGATATCCGCGCGCGTGCTTGCTCCTTATTTGCCTCTTCAAATCTTAGTTATTCTAAAAAGAAGCTTTCTATAATTTCTGTTTATGGGTAAGTGTATTTAGGTCTAAGGGATCAGTAATGAAAACAAAATCACTCGGCCCTTTTCGGACGGAATGCACACCGCAGAATGTGGATAGAGTGAGAGAGGCATTGCTGCGCAGTCCCGGCCGTTCTGCTAGGCGGCACGTTTCTGAACTGGGATTTAAATGCACTTACCTATCTCAAAATGGTATTGCGACTGAGTATTTCGTTCGCCCAATACGAAAATGACGCCTGAAGTTTCGTTGAATTTCAATCACAGATTCACCACTTTTTGCAAACGTATCGTAAACGAACACGCGATGCTCTCGAGTTCACAGCAGCATGACGACGACTAAATGGCATGGCGTGGGGAGTCGAATGATCTTTACCACAAGTCTCCCCTCCCTCCGGGCCGAGTACTACTCATTCCAAAAACGTCCGTTTCCGGTGGACCACCCTGTATAATAAACTTTGCTCTTCTATCGTATTGAATAGGAAAGTTTGAAAACAATTTTTTCTTTTAATTTGACCCAATAATCTTTGCTGAATGAGCACGCCGATGAAGCCGTATAAGAAGTAAGCTAGTACTTTCTGAAAAACGTAGAAATATATTTTATTAAGCTACTTTTAGGAAAAAAGGAGAAGTATATATAAATAGCAAAGACCAGGCAATATTTTAATATGAAATAAGTATAGAAAAACATGTTAATGTTGAATAAACGTCACTTTGTGAAACTGTATTTTATAATACATGCATTGTTTGTTGTATACGTTAGGAAAAGGAAAAGAAATAGTAATCCTAAAAGTCAAGTATTCACTTAAAAGTGCCTACAGAAATTATCGATTTGACAAAAGCTATCATATGTCAGAAGTGGTACATATATGTCTGAGCGAAAAGGCAAGAAGACTATATTATATTAGGTGAAGTAAAAAGTTCTGAGCGTTTTTTCGCTTTAT
>NW_022640324.1:0-1259 GCF_010583005.1 Odontomachus brunneus | reverse complement strand
AACTCCCACTACCGTGACAGCCAAGACGTTTCTACAACAATTGTGGCACAAAACTCTGGGGTGGGACGATGTTCTTCATCCCGATTTGCAGACACGATGGTCACAACTCTATACCTCATTACGAGATATAGATGGCCTGTCGCTGACCCGATGGGTGGGTTATGGTGCAAGCACCATCCGGTGCGAATTGCACGGGTTTGCCGACGAATCCAGCTCAGCTTACGCAGCTGCGGTTTATCTAAAAGTCACTTCTGGTGCCGGCGACACCTCTGTGTCGCTGTTGATTGGCAAATCGAAGGTGGCTCCGATAAAGACTTTAACCATTCCCCGATTGGAACTGGCTGCTGCCGTGTTATTGGCTCGGCTCGTGGAGTTTGCTCGTGAAACTCTGCATCTGCGATCCGTACCATGCTTCTGTTGGACTGATTCGACAATTGTTCTCGCTTGGATCACTCAGCAGCCGGTCCGGTGGAGAACTTTTGTTGCAAACCGTGTTTCAGAGATTCAATCTCGTCTCCCGACCGCTCTGTGCCGCCATGTGCCCATGCAGGATAATCACTCGGATTGCGCGTCCAGGGGACTTATCGGTGCCCAGCTCGCTCGTCACCCGCTGTGGTAGCACGGCCCGGCGTGGCTGCGTTGCGAGCCAAAGGAGTGGCCATTGCAACCGACCATTCGTCCCACCTCATTAGAGGAGAATTCTCACTCCGTCGCGCATTCCGGTACCGCTAATGAACCTTGGGATCTAGCCACAAAATATTCATCGTGGCCCAAGCTTGAAAGGTCACTGCCTATCTCATGCGATTCACAACCAGACTTCGAGGATCTACTCAAAGGAGGTATCCCCTCGAATCCCGATCTGTCGCTCTAACTACTTCCGAGTGCCAACAGGCTCGTCTCTTTTGGCTGCACCGTGTACAATCTGAGGTCTTTCCACAAGAACAAAGAGCGCTTCTCATGAAGCGACCACTTGCGGCTCGAAGTTCGCTGTGCTCGCTCAATCCGTTTCTGGACGAACACAACATAATCCGGGTGGGCGGGCGGTTGCGACATGCTCCGCTGTCGTTTCACACTAAATATCCGATCGTCCTCGCGGATCACCGCGTCGTGTCGCTACTCATTCGGCACGCTCACTTGTGATCCTTGCATGCAGGGCCCCAGTTGACACTTGTCACACTACGACAGGACTATTGGGTGTTGCGAGCGCGGGGCTTGGTCCGATCCACCATCCATCGATGTGTAGTGTGCGTTCGTGAAAG
>NW_022640323.1:1077-1259 GCF_010583005.1 Odontomachus brunneus | reverse complement strand
AGTCCCCTCGCCTCTCACTATTTTAAAAATTATTAATTTAATTTCGAAGTAAATGTTCGAAATTGCCTCTATTTGCTTGAAGGCATAAAATCAAACGTCTTTGGAAATGGCGTACGGTGTTAAGGAGAGTTTGCCTTGGAATTGCAGCGCATGCTCGATGAATGCGATCAGAACACGAGCAT
>NW_022640323.1:631-1067 GCF_010583005.1 Odontomachus brunneus | reverse complement strand
GGGGTCACCTATCTGTACTCTGATCTTGACCTTGAACTCGATTTTCAAGGTTATTTCAAGGTCATAGTGATTTTTCAAAATGGGAATCACTATTTTCGAGGGTTTCTTTAACTGTATTAACCTTACTTTTAGCGCTACCCAGAAACAACGACGTGGACGTAGTAAGTACTGTTTCCTTTGGGGTGCTGGATTAAAGTGAGTCCCCTCGCCTCTCACTATTTTAAAAATTATTAATTTAATTTCGAAGCAAATGTTCGAAGTTGCCTCCATTTGCTTGAAGGCATAAAATCAAACGTCTTTGGAAATGGCGTACGGTGTTAAGGAGAGTTTGCCTTGGAATTGCAGCGCATGCTCGATGAATGCGATCTTCAAAGTTTGCTCTTGTTGTGGGCTGTTGTTCGAAAACAATATTTTTCAAATAGCCCCATAAAAAAAA
>NW_022640323.1:0-195 GCF_010583005.1 Odontomachus brunneus | reverse complement strand
ATCAAGGTGAACGATTGCAAGAACAGTCAGAACACGAGCATCATTTTCGTCGTATTCGTGGCGCCTGCGATGGCGAACCATATGTCCACCACGAGCTCTTTCAGTTAATGTACTTATTGTTCTATGATCTGGGTGTCGTCTATCTCGAAAGCGTTCAGCGTAAAGTCTTGCTGCAGCACGATAATTATTATGACT
>NW_022640322.1:0-1268 GCF_010583005.1 Odontomachus brunneus | reverse complement strand
ATATTTACAAGGAAGGAAGACTCGATGTTACGCGCAATTACAATTATATATTTATTATACAGCACTGATAATTGGGCGTTTTATCAAAATTACCTTTCGATGGCCTTAAATTTTTCACAACCGACAGAATGCTTGGATTTCCTTAACAATATTATTAATATGTCCGAAAACAAAATTCGCGCGCCTTACTTGGCACGCTTGGAATTACTGAAACGTACCTGTACTGACAAAGATGCACAGTACAGCTTGCAATCTGTGGATCTTATGCATCAATATTTTTCACAATTTGGAGAAAAAGGCTGTGTAGTTAGTGACTTGCGATTATATTTAAGTATACTCACACCTAAGAGCAAAGCGGAGTTACTCGAAAGGGTAAGAAAAACAGGATAAAACTTGGATAAACATTCTTAAAGTGCATACAATTGCATTAACATCCTCATCTTTTTTATATGGCTTGTTACATCAAACATTTGTATGATATATATTTGCGATATTGTAGATCGAAAAAGACATTAGTGTCGCGCCAGACGAGTTTCCAACTACCGTACAACAGTTGCAAAGGTATATCCACTTAGAACAGTTGCGACGTATTTGCGGTTTCCACCATCCTCCTTTAGCAGACAGAAATAAACAGGAAAAACTGATAAAGCGACTGTGCGATTTGTACGAAAAGGGCAACGAACTCTGTCCGGTGCAAGAACGATTGCCGACCAATTTCTGTCCGGCGGATTCGTACATTTTATTAGCTTCGCATCTGCTGCATCAATTATGGGTTGACACTAATGACGCGTCTTTCCTTTATAGGTAATGATCGTTGGTAATACCCTGAAAGTATATACAGTTTTTACAGTGGTGGATTTGCAGGGCAATGTCGTTGTTGGAACGTAGTCTCCTATCGAGTCCTGCAAATTTTCACGTAAAAATTCTGCTCGTGCGGATATACTTGGAGGTCGGTTTAGTGGTTGCGGCCGATCGTGCGTTTACACTACTCGACGTTAAGCACCTGCAACTAGACTCACTGGGTCATCTTCATGTACCTCTACTCGCACCTCTCGGTGACTTATCGTTGGCCTCGACGACTCTTGATCATACAGCGAAATTTTTCATAGCCAACTATAAAGATGTATGTATTTTCAGGTATAATAGATTAAATCTTTGCGGTTCTATGTAAAAAGAGAGAGAGAGAAAGAAAGTCGGTCTTTATATCTATTTAATTCAAGTCGGTTTTATAAAGCTAAATTTTTTAAATTTACTAGTTGATATAAAAA
>NW_022640321.1:0-1269 GCF_010583005.1 Odontomachus brunneus | reverse complement strand
TTTTTTTTTTGCCGAATTATCGTTCCGTTATTAGCGCACCTAGAATAAATCCCGCGCTGTAAATTCCAGACGCGGCGGTGGCGTCCAGGAACTCGAGCGCGAGAAACATCCAATAATTCACGGAGAAGGAATGTATCAAGCCACTGAGCCCGCTCAGAGACGTTGCCAGCGTCAAAATGGTTCGTCTGCCGTACCTGGAAATAGGCGAAAAGAACGAACGGATGCACCAGCAGCAGCAGCAGCATCACCACCACCACCATCACTAACACCACCACCACCACCGCCACCACACCATCACCATCATCGTCGTCACCGCCACCGCAGTCGCAGCTTCTCGCCAAAGCACGTTTTTACCGTATCGCTGTATTGCGAAATTCCTCGTGATATCGCGACGTCATGCTTCCTTCTCATCGAGAACTCACGCCGTGAGATCCACGTTTTATCGAAACTCTCGTCTCTCGTCGACCAGTCTCATCGTACCACCTCGTTACGCGACACCGCGTGTATATTCTTAATCGGAAATTTAATCTCACGACATTTCCGCAATTTATTCCGCCGGTTGCATAAAGAAACGCGTAACAATCGGCATAACGTCTGAGTGAATTTAAATTACCCGCGGATAAAACGTTGTAAATGCAATAGCGAACTTTGCATTCAATCGCGTATCAATCGAATCGAAACAGGTTCCACGGTTTACTTCGTCCATGTCAATCGAAAATTATCTAATGGTTAGTTCCATATATCGTCATTGATATTATTGTCAATTGTTGATATTATAAAAAAATTAAGAAGAAAATTAAATTGAAATTAAGAAGCAAAAACTGCGATAAGAGTTTGTGCGCGATTGTTATTGTGCAAAATGTGATTACATTTCATGTCAATTAATTAAATTAATTAATTGCCAAAACACTTCAGTCCCTATTTCGAAACCTTATCAATGATAATCAAATAATCATGCATAAGTTATGTCGATAGAACAGACGATAAAATTAAATCAAGTCGAATAAGAGAATAAAGCTGACGACAGTTTAGTTGTGTTGTTTTAGTCTTTAAATAAGAATAATTACAATTTCAGTATAGAATAAATATGACTTTTTCGTATTTTAAAGTTTTGGTTACAACACACTTATTTTCACAAATTTAAAGTTTTTGTAAAGTAATTCATTAATTTATTTGTTGCAAGAATTATCTAACTTTATTAAGCAGCTCGTAAGTACACGTTGCACGAAACTAAATTCAGGCAAAAATAAATAATAATGAATAATAAAT
>NW_022640320.1:0-1272 GCF_010583005.1 Odontomachus brunneus | reverse complement strand
TATATATATATATATATATATATATATATATATATATATAAAACTTAACTGTGCTAAATATTGTGATATTATTTGGAACAGATATTCAGAGATAATTATATAACAGACTGCTCTGCCTGATCGAGATCGATCGCGGTACGATCGCGTTAGCTCATACGGACAGATGTTTGACGGTCGCAATAATCCAGCCGTATAGCTTCGGGCGGAAATGACGCGCGGTTATAACGACAGTCACCGATGATCTCACAGAGATGATACGCGGCGATAGGGATCGCTTCTCGTGCTATGAAATTGTTTAAAAACGAACGCGCGGCTCCCTTGCATCGCCGGGCATCATCGCCCTAATGACGCCAACTGTCACTGGAGACCCCTTCGATCACGTGCTCGGCGATGTGTCTTAATTGGTCCGTAAGCCGTCGGCCGTTATTAACGCACAAAGTGACATTAATGCGAATATTATCCGCTCGCGAACGGCAAACGTATCTTTTGATTCGCAGGTAGCGCCTACTTCGTACGTTGTGGTTTTACGTTTACGATGTAATTAGTAAGTAGGGAATCGTTGCGCCGGGAATGCACGCGCGCGCGCGATTCTCGGTAACTTATGTACTTTTGTGCCGGGTACACGGTATTTATGAGAATTTTACTTGCTCCTTTGATCACACACGATCATCGCGTAGATACATAGACAATCGTTAACGTTTGCGGTAACGCGCACCGTCTGCCCCACAATTACCGAGCCATAACTCACTCACTCCCCGCTGCATCTAATTACTAGGCTGATTACAACCGGCGATCCGCTTTAATAACAATACCGCGGGTACATTGAGCCTCTTGTTCGATCAATGTTATCGGCAACTTATTGAATCGCGATTTTATGATCTCGCCGTTTTCGCGAGGGATACTTTGGCGACTAACTTACTGATCGCGCGCGAGTCATTGAGACTGATGGGCGCACCGCGCTAAGAGAAACGTATTTATTGCGCGAATCCGCGCGTCGAATTTCCTGCTCTCTTCTTTTTTCCACCAATAGCACGTCGCGGCGACGTATGCTTCACCGCGATTAGCGCGACCTTCGTACAAAGCGCAGCCGGTGTATGTACGCGGCATTGCATTATCGCGAATACATGACTTGCATCAGGAGATGCGGTTGCATTGGCGTATCTTAACCCGGGATCAGTCTGGGCCGGTTAGCCGTCTAGTGGCATTTATAACTCATCATTATTATTTGAGTTGATTTGAAACACGCGCGGTGGCCTCTCTCTCTCTCTCTCT
>NW_022640319.1:0-1275 GCF_010583005.1 Odontomachus brunneus | reverse complement strand
GATCTACAATGTGTTCTTTGCTTCTTGCTTCTTTCTCTTTATCTCTTTCCGATTCAAACCTTAAGTTTTAAGTCAAAAAAAGACAGAAAACAAGAAACCAAACGCAAAGAGCACATTATAGATTAGGCTTAAGATTTGAGAAGAGAGATCGAGAGAAGAAAACAAAGAGCACATTGCAGATTACAGGGAACAATGGTGATTCGCGAACTATCGCGTCTTACCGCGCGCGAATTGCTCCCGAATTATGTACACACCGCCATATGACGGATTGATCGGTCAGACGGCAGAGGTCGAAGTCGAGTAGTAGATATAGCCGACTTCGATCAGACAGTGATCCAACAAAGCACCGGACCACGCCTACCGTGCAACATACGTACCGCGGCAATATGTCGGCCGCGAACAAACGTACCGAGCATACGCGCGAATTCCATTTTCCGACCGAGAATATTTCGAGAATTCCGGGAATTCCATTGTTAAAAAATTGTTTCGCCGCGCCGGGGATGCGGAACGGTCCAAAGTTGTTGGAGGAATCGCGACGCAATCATCGCCGTCGCAGTTAAATTGTCAATCATTGTTAACAGAAGCGCGAAGTGATCAGCTGAGAAAGAATTAAAAAAAAGATGAAAACACGAAAAAGTCGCCTCCCACGATCGTGTGTACGCGAAATGTCAGAGGGAAATGATTTTCGACGGAGAAACAGAGAAAAAAGGGCGGGAGAGAGAAAGTTTTCCGCATTGCGGAAATGTCTGCGTTTATTAAAAAAATTCCACCGGGATTTTCCGAAAGCTTTCCGCTTCATTGCGTACGGAGGTTTTCGAATGTTCTTTTTTCCTTCTCTTCTTTTTTTATCTCGCAACAGACAATAGGAGGAGTGGAGAGGAAGATGGGTAACGCACAAACTGCTCTTTCATCGTTTGATATCGTCTCATCGATGATGACGCGCGTCGTAAATTTACATGTAATTCGCGAAAGGTGGAAATTTCCCGACACCCCGGAAGTGAGTTTCGCTTTTTTCGAGAACTCCCCTTGGACTTCGCGAAAAGATCGGCGCGATATTTCTTTGATCATCGTGAGATCGCGAGGAAATGCCGCGCGAATCGCCCTCTCGATCGGCTTACGCTTGATTGAAATGTAATTACCTTGAAAAGGAACGGCCCTGTTTCGAAATTCCTGCAGATTTTTACTTTGGATGTCTTTAGATTGTAGTACAACCTGCGAACAATGCAACAAGGTATGTACAATGCGTTTCTCAACGGCGTCATTCTTTTTTTTTTT
>NW_022640318.1:706-1282 GCF_010583005.1 Odontomachus brunneus | reverse complement strand
ACGAGCGTTGATTACGATCCGTTTGTAGTCCTCACAAAAGCCTAGCAATTTATTGAGCGTGACACAATAATTAAAGTATCCCGTAAACATGTTTCTCGAGAGATCCCAACCAGCGTTCATCAACAATAAATTTTTGTCACGAGTCAGCGATACATAGTTTTTGAGCGCGCTCGTTACTCCAACGTTTCTGCAGCGGCCAACCTCCACACCATTGAGTTCGTACCGGATTTCATCGAACAGAAAGGCCGCACAATTATTTGTCAACATCTCAACTGCATGGTTATCGCCTTCTATCCTCGTTTGCACAAACTTGCCCTCGATGTAGAGAAAACTCTCACATGGCAACGTGTACAAATCCTGCTGTTGTATCGGTATTCGTATCTCGTCACTGTGTCCAAAAGATGTATTGGCGTATGGATTGTACGTGTGAGTCTCGATCTTGACGATGCGATCGTCAAAGATCGGCTCACCGCCAATGTTCAAAATGTCGACCATCTTCACGTATTTTTTCGCAAGATGAATCCCAAAGATTTTAAAAATGCAATGTTGGCTGCGCTAAGTTTATTATTTTTCTTG
>NW_022640318.1:0-682 GCF_010583005.1 Odontomachus brunneus | reverse complement strand
GATACATAGTTTTTGAGCGTGCTCGTTACTCCAACGTTTCTGCAGCGGTCAACCTCCACACCATTGAGTTCGTACCGGATTTCATCGAACAGAAAGGCCGCACAATTATTTGTCAACATCTCAACTGCATGGTTATCGCCTTCTATCCTCGTTTGCACAAACTTGCCCTCGATGTAGAGAAAACTCTCACATGGCAACGTGTACAAATCCTGCTGTTGTATCGGTATTCGTATCTCGTCACTGTGTCCAAAAGATGTATTGGCGTATGGATTGTACGTGTGAGTCTCGATCTTGACGATGCGATCGTCAAAGATCGGCTCACCGCCAATGTTCAAAATGTCGACCATCTTCACGTATTTTTTCGCAAGATGAATCCCAAAGATTTTAAAAATGCAATGTTGGCTGCGCTAAGTTTATTATTTTTCTTGTTTATAATTGTCCTCTTGATGGGAAAAATGTCGCTCACGTATTTAGTCTGACTTGCTTCGTTCAATACGAGCATCTCAGCTGTCCTATTGCCGCCGCACGTGCAACCTGACGATTATCTCTTCTCCGCGGAAATCAAGCAATTGATCGTCTTGATCCACAACACGTATCGTCAAATCCGATAAGTAGGTATTATAGGCGGTTTCAAACTCAGGTCCTCCGAGGGGGGTGAGGGGCGGGGGGTACCGCGGGCGAG
>NW_022640317.1:1085-1291 GCF_010583005.1 Odontomachus brunneus | reverse complement strand
AATTTAAGTTGCAATTTGAATGCGCTGGACCTCGGTAGCGACCGGTAAATTGACAATGATCGCGTACACGCGTACCTTCTGCTGTGAATGTTTTCTCACACGTGATATTGTGTTGCGTTGCGGAATGTCGCCCACCGTTCTTTCGACAATATTTCCATGGAGACATTGGATGATAATATTACTTTACGCGGTGTGCTATTACTTCA
>NW_022640317.1:0-1075 GCF_010583005.1 Odontomachus brunneus | reverse complement strand
GCGACCGGTAAATTGACAATGATCGCGTACACGCGTACCTTCTGCTGTGAATGTTTTCTCACACGTGATATTGTGTTGCGTTGCGGAATGTCGCCCACCGTTCTTTCGACAATATTTCCATGGAGACATTGGATGATAATATTACTTTACGCGGTGTGCTATTACTTCAAGTTGCCCGACGAACCATGAGACGCAGTCACCATCGCGACGACTTTGAAATTCGGATAATGAATCGTCGTACGAGCAACGTATATAAAATGCTATAAATACCCTGTGATGTTGGTATGTGTACAAATTGCGATCCTTGCCATCTCTTGCCGTCTTCTCCAGTGTGCACTCTAGGTCGGCGTATATCACAAAGGAACTCGCTCCTTCTTGCTGTGATTGCTAAAACTCAACCATTTATTGTCTTCGCTGGGTAGAATGATGGCACAGTCGTTAATTTTTTGGCAGTCTACCGCGTGACTCTCCAGCTTCTCGGTGAAATGGAAGTAGTGCAGACATCTACAAACATTACATTATTTATCGTCTTATTGCATACTTCTGATACATTGAATTCGTGAAATGTACTTACCGATCGCAAATGTATTTTCTGTCTTTATACTTGTTCAACTGCGAGCTCACGAGCCGGGATAAGTCCTTGATCCAGGCGAAGTGTCACGTGTTGTGGTCTCGAGGATCCGAAATGGGCAGCAAGTTTACATGCTTTTTTCTCTTTACATCGCTGAGACGTACCGGAACAATGGATTCGTTCTTTTCTTTCATGATACAGTATACATTGATGGATATATCGTTTAATTTTTCAAATCTTGTAATTTGATTAATTTCCATGGGGAATTCAATGTCTTGAATATTGAGTACGTTCGAATAATTGGGATACGATGATGCGCGATCTGCATGTCTTTCGGTTGGATATAGAGCCGCAACTATTGCCCACGCGAAACATGCATTGTCCGGAGATTTGATATTAATCACAGTCCGCTTCAGCTGTATCACACGCGGTAACTCAAAATGACATCCCGCGTACAACGGATTGTATTTGTTCACATTGATTGTAAAATTGAGTATTCGCGAT
>NW_022640316.1:0-1296 GCF_010583005.1 Odontomachus brunneus | reverse complement strand
GACCACACCGGCTAAGACTATCCCGCACGTAACGCAAGGCCGTTACACTATTCATATTTACCAACTTATCTATTTATCTATTTATCTATTGATCTATTGATCTATTTATTTATCTATTTATTTATTTCTTTATTTATGTATTTTTTACCTCATTTCGTTTTGACACGCCAAAAGTTTTCCTTTCTCTTCTGTCTGTATATGGCACTTTTTCTCTTCCTTTTTGGGCCCGCGGGCGGGCGGGCAACTCTCAAAGAACTATGTTCATGCGCCGACCCCATCTCCTCGTGATGAGAGTTGGGCAACATACGATCAAGCGCGTAATCTCGCGATACATACTCGGTCGCACGGCTACCGGGGCTCCAGCTTTCACCGCCCGACAAGGATCATATCGGGACGGATCTTTCTTCCGCGAGCAAGGATTAGCACGAGCAACGAGGGGGGGCCCAAGTTTCGAGAGACTTATCCTCCGTACCAGTACAACCCTCACCGTTGTTGCGAACCGAAACGCTTGATTCCGATGCACACCTTGCTCTCCTTGCCATCGATGCGCGTGCGGCGCGGGAGGCCCTGGCTTCAAGAGGGACCTGGCCCCTTGTACCAGTACGACCCACGCCGCAACGATCAAGGGAGGCCCTGGCTTCGAAGGAATATCCCCCGTACCAGTACGACCCTCGCCATTGTTGCGAACCGAGACACTTGACTACAATGCACACCTTGCTCTTCTTGTCATCGTGACCCTTTCGTATCGTTTGGTACCTAAAACAATAACAAACGAGTCATTATCCAAGCTCTGCTTGACAATTGTAGGGTTGTTTGGTTTCACCTCTTCACTCCTATTCAGAGGTTATTCAGTCCGCGCGCCACGACAAGGCATCACCCATGCGCGAGTACATATCCTTCACAGATTCCAATTGACAGCTCACTATAATGACCGCTCTTTCTACCGGTACCACAGCAGAAACCGCAATCGCTAAAGGAATGCGATGAGGACCGTGTCTGACTAAAGAACAAGAGAACAAAGCGGCAGTAGAATGCCATCACCCGAGGCACGGAATTAGCTTGATCCTCAGCGAAGCCGGAATGTCCGCTCGTACAACACCAACAGTACATCTTTTTCTCTATTTACGACACCATTTACCAATCCACAAAGAGCAATCCTGCCACGCAGAGCTCTCAGCAGTTTTGTTACATTTGCAGCACACTGGCAGCGCGGTGGGAGAAACCCACACAAGCGAGCGCCCGTGTCTGTGAGCGCGGCGAGGTTCGGCCGAGTTCGGGAGAATAGAAGAGTACAGA
>NW_022640315.1:735-1296 GCF_010583005.1 Odontomachus brunneus | reverse complement strand
CCCGGTAGGTCTTTAGCAAAGTACCTGTCGTCAAACTTTTGATTCAATACTTTAATATAATCAATATAACTTAAGGATATTGTACAGGGTGAGTCATCTGAATCTATCACCTCCAATAACTCGTTTGTGTGGCCAGGAATCGAAAAAAGTTTCATATAAAAGTTGTAGGGTTTCGAGGGGGAACCAAAATGGCGTACCTTTCAACTTTTGATTTTGACCGAAAGTGGGTTACTTCAACCGGAAGTGGTTTTTTTAAAATGGAAACCCCCCTTTTTGACACCGGAAAATGAAAAAGCGGAAAATTTTACGTTCAGATATAACTTTGGCTGTTTTAAAATTTTCAAGATGGCGGACGAAGATGGCGGACAAAAATTTTAGTCAACCGATTTGCACCAAATTAAGTTTACGAGGGTTTTTGGGGTTGCTGATCACGAATCTGAAGTCAAATTTGCAAAATTCAAAATGGCGGATCCAAGATGGCGGACCAAGATGGCGGACGAAATTTTTAGCCGAAATTAATAGAAATTACTACTGTTCGGGATTCGACGCCAACGAGCTGCT
>NW_022640315.1:0-725 GCF_010583005.1 Odontomachus brunneus | reverse complement strand
TTGCGGTAATAAGTTTGACGTTGGCATAGCAACCGCGGCCGAAACAATGATTCCGCGAATCACCAGTCGGCACGCGCCGCAGATCTTCTCTCCGCACCGCTTGATCTCCCTTTAAGGAGAGCAAGACTGCTTTAACTTAACGGCGAAAAACCCACCAATCAGCGCGCGACAGAGCACACCCAACGGGTATATTAGATACCGCGCGCGGCAATTCGACAGATTTTCGCTGTAGATTCGTGGCACCATCGCTATCCTTCAAAACGCAGTCGATACTTCGAGTCGCTGACCGGCTTCAGGGGAGACCTGTGACCTCCGCCGCAGTTTGGTCCGCGGTGCGCTACTCTCTCACTTTTGGCGATTGTGCTCTCTCGCGCTATCGCGTTCAGCAGCAGCAAGATTTCAGCATCGGTAATCGCGTTCGATCTACTAAGCTTTCGGTCGTGATCGTTCATACCGACCAACCGCAGATACAAGAGTTCCGTTTTCGGAGCAGGCGAGACATTGTCAAGATCGCGCTGACCAAGAGCGCCCAGTAAATAAAGTTATTTGTTGATATATCGACTCACATCAATTGGTCGACAACCATATCATATCCCGTTCCTCACGTCACCGAGTCTCCTGCGAGGCTGTCCCGGCAATAAGACTTTGCGCGAAACGAAAACGCGAATCTTATACAACTACTCTTAGCACTATCCAGGAACAACGGCGTGGACGTGGTAGGTTTT
>NW_022640314.1:0-1298 GCF_010583005.1 Odontomachus brunneus | reverse complement strand
CTCTCTCTCTCTCTCTCTCTCTCTCTCTCTCTCTCTCTTGTTTCTGTAACGCGCATCGTTTTGTTGCGCTACGCTGCTCGCTCGCTCGCTCGCTCGCTCGCGCGGCGTATCTCGTGCGTCGGTTATGTTTCCTGTTAATTTATGACACGCGGCCGACACGAACTGCCATAGTTGTTGCCGGGCTCGAAGGCTTCCGGCCGTGCGGGGCTCCGGACCGTGCCGGATCCGGAGAACGCTTGCCGGGTGCGCGCGTCGGGTCAACGACGTTGGGAGCGCGGCGTGTGCATCCTGCGTTCCTGGTTCTCGGTTGTGCACCCGGGCTCCTGACGCTGCCGCATAGTTGGCCTCTGCATACCGATTCCGCTGTCGCCGTGCACACGCGATTTATGCGAATTCCCTTTCTCGGCTCGCGCCGAATTCAGACAGATAGACGGACGGACGGGCAGATTCATTCTACCCCGGAATAAATCTGTCGAGGAAGAGAAAGGGAGAGAGAGGGAGAGATACAGATGGAGAAAGAGAATGATCGGAGATTATATTGAGCGTGATAATGTAGAATCTGACGCGATTGTATATGTAAGGATTCAATTCCATTGGTATCATGCCGATTAATGGACATTATTACGGTATTCCGAGTGTCGAATATAATGTGAATTGGTTTGATGAGCGGACGATAAATACATTAATGGCATTTCTATCAAGTAACACACAGGATGGCGTTGCGTGTCAATTAACTCGCGGAAAGGCGAGGGGAGGGGAGAGGGGACGCGGGGAAGGGGGCGAGTAATACTTTCGCTCGCCAGGTATACGTGGTGAATAAATAAAGAGGCATTATCGGCCGGAATAGTGAGCGCGCGCGCCAGCGCCCGGTATGATGAAGAATCGATCGATCCACCGGCGTTTCGTCGTGATGTTATGTTGCCTGACGTGCGAGTTATTGGAATCGACGTCGGGCGAGATTACCGCGTTAGCGTCCGCCCGGCGAATCAAATATCGCGCACGAATTTTCCAACGACGCGAAATTTTCGATGGGCTTTATGCCGTGGCGCGAGGCTGATCGAATTACCGATCAATTATCCCACGTAAACAAATCCCGTGTAAGAAGATTCTGACCTAATTTCGTGCCGGGCGAGATGAGATCGGAGCACGAGAAAAGAAAAGTACATCGTTCTCTTTTTCCTTCTCATTCACCATGTCCTTTTCTACCCACCTCCCCTCCCTTACCTTTTTCTGTCTTGCTCGTTTTTTGCTCTTTCGCTCTCTCTCTCTCTCTCTCTCTCTCTCTCTCTCTCTCTCTC
>NW_022640313.1:753-1300 GCF_010583005.1 Odontomachus brunneus | reverse complement strand
TAGTCAGACCCCTGGGCCAAAAAAAATTTTTTTTTTGTGTGGCTGTGTTTTTATAAAGCATTTATAAGATTTATTTAAATATTTTTCTCTTTTCATGAATTATTTTTAAATTTTCCACTCTCTCTCTCTTTATTGTTTTATATGTTACACTTAATTCAAGTTTAAATTGTACTTCGAAAATTTGTTTATTATTGCTGGGATTTGAATCTGAGACCTCTGGTTCTTGAGTCGTTCCCTTTACTGCGCCAACTGTCACTTTGAGTGAGAGATGCTTCGTATTGTATGTATATCCATGTACAAAAACAATTTATTTAAAAGAAGAAAATAGATCCTTTTAAATGTAAGAAATATGTAAAAAGTATATTTAAAAAATATTTATTTTAAAAGTAAGTAAAATACAAATAAATTATTTTGTAAATTTAAATAAATTTTTTTTTTATAATAAAAGGAACTTTAATTTGAGACACAAAAAAGATACTTTTAAAATTAGAAAATTTATTTAGATCAATAAAATAATTTATTTAGATTAAAATAAAATAATTTACTA
>NW_022640313.1:0-743 GCF_010583005.1 Odontomachus brunneus | reverse complement strand
AAAAGGAACTTTAATTTGAGACACAAAAAAGATACTTTTAAAATTAGAAAATTTATTTAGATCAATAAAATAATTTATTTAGATTAAAATAAAATAATTTACTAGTATTTCATTTACTTTTAAAACAAGCAAATATTTATTTAAACACAGTTTTTACATTTAAAAAATGTAATTTTTCCTTGTAAAGAAATCATTTGTTTATTCATATATATAGATATTTTAAATCAAAGAAATCATTTTTTATCAAGAAATTTATAATTTTACATTTTACATTTAAAAAAATATTACTTTATATTTATTACATTCCACATTCGATGATATTCAACAGTAGTTTTCTTCAAATTGAAACAGAAAAGCAAAGCTTCGCGCAAATGATGCTTATTTGATTGAAATTCAGACATTTTCTTCGTAATAAATAACTATGTTGTTATCACAAACATAAACTTTCCACATACCGCAGAGCATTCAAAAAGAATTCAATCGTATGTCACCAATTCTGAATTAATTTCTAGATGCAAAAAGAATTCTTTTCACTGAACTGAATTCTGAAGAATTTTTTCGTATCTGAAAATGAACTTAGAATTGGTGACATATGACTGAATTCTTTTTTAATTCTTTATGAATTCTTTGTACTATCTGGGATGTTTTCTAACAAATATTTTTTTAAGTTAAGAAATTATATTAGGTGGTAAACTTAGTTCCTGCGGCTGACAGTTAGATGACGTTAGTTGTAGGTGTAATTT
>NW_022640312.1:0-1301 GCF_010583005.1 Odontomachus brunneus | reverse complement strand
AGGGGAAGAGGAGGAGGTTGGGGAGGAGGAGGAGGAGGTTTCAGGGGTGTCCAGAGGGGAGGAAGTTGGAGAGGAGGTCGGGAAGGAAGTAGGGGTAGGGGTGTAGGGTCGACCTTTGTTTTTAATTATTTTTATTAATAAAATAATAATAAAAATTTTACTAGTTTTCTTGTCATCATCCATTCATAATAAAATCCATTCCTCAAATGTCATCCCTGCTTAAGGCTCCTGGGGAGTCGTCGCATCATCCATCTCTTTTTAATAACGTCAGAAGCGAGAAAACGCATGCTAAAAATTCTTGCAAAATACGTCGAGATAAACAGATATATTCACAAAACGACATTTGCGATCAATTAAATATACCTCCAAAATACTTCGTACACTTTCCTTTTATTGTAAAAATGAATAGATAATCGGAAAATTAATGACAAGATAATAAAGGAATAAGGTTAGAAAAGACGATTGCTCGTGACATTTATTTTCTAATTATCTGTTCTTTGTTTCTTAGAAGAAAAGGAAAATGTACGGAACATTTAAGAGATGAACTTAATTGATCGCAAATGTCGTTTTGTGGATATATCTGTTTATCTCAACGTACTTTGCAGGAATTTTTAGCATGTGTTTTCTCGCTTCTGACGTCATTAAAAAGAGATTCTATTCTATCAGTTTCTATCATTTCGCCCTGTATTTCTCTATCATATTCTATCGTTGTGTCGTGCCTTTTTCTATCAGGTTCTATCGTTCTGCCCCTACATTTCTAAAATATATTGTAAACCTTGTTAGTAATGACTGTATTATTTTTAAATCTTTATGAATAATGTTTATAAAACGTTTAAAACATATTTTTGAAAAATAAGTTGAAAATATTAATTAATATTATTAATAAAAATTTTATGCTGCCTGGGTTAGAAGAGAATGGTGCATTTTATTAAAAAATAATGTTAATGTGTAAGATACAATTATCTATGATTGAGAAATAGAGTACGAATATAAACTGTCTCATTCCAAATTAGAGAGAGAGAAGAGTAGTCACTAAAATATAATTGAATTACATAAAGATATTTTCCACTTCTATCCGAATTTTGTAACCATCATTATAGACACATTTGTTCTGATAGAATAATATAATCATTTTATCATAAAATAATGAAAATATATAATAAAATGGTGTATGATAGAGTAGGAATACAAACTGTCATCAAAATGATAGAAAAACTACTTACATAGATGTTGCATTATTGGAAAGAGGAGCAAAAAATATGTAATATGTAACGTTATGTGACAGAAAAATGCATGCTAAA
>NW_022640311.1:0-1303 GCF_010583005.1 Odontomachus brunneus | reverse complement strand
TTTAATTTATAGAAAATGTTAGCGTTGGAATTTCGGAACGATCAAGGGCACGTTGGAAAGCTGAGAGTGCCTACTTTTCAGGAAAAAATATATTATTTTGAAAGTGCCAAATTTTCGATTAAAAATAGTTTCAGAGCTCAAAACCGACCGGAAGTACAAAATTTCAATTGGAATACCTGGATTTCCTATTTGGCACTTTATCAGAATGATATATTTTTTCCTGAAAAGTAGGCATTCTCAGCTTTCCAATGCGTCCTTGATCGTTCCGAAATTTCAACGCTAACATTTTATATAAATTAAAAATCCGTAAAATTAATAATTCTGTAACGGAAATCAGATTTTTGGAACGCTATATTTCCGGAACGAAAAATCGGATTAACTTGAGATAGATACCAAAATTTTCAGCTCGTCGAGATTCTTTAAAATGATATCCATTTCATCTATTGATTTCACTGCCTCGGAATGGGGCATATTGCCTATAGGCATTTGGTCTCCCTCTTTTCACCCTAAAATTAAAGTTTTATATGTAAAATCTCTCATTTCATTCAATATCCAGTTAATTATTATATTCGATACTAGTGCTTGAAGGTAAAATCTCGTCTTAATTGTTCATATGTACATTAGATTATGTTCCAAATCCGTATTTTTCATAGCATTTCCTTCAACGTAGGGAAATGAACGATACAAAATAAAAATTTATATTGCATTATCGATGTATAAACTTTAATGTGTTATAAAAATATTAGGTGTATATATTAATTCGGTATTTTTTTTAGAAAAATCAAGATTTATTTACAAAGATTATATTTCCGATTATCAAAATAATCTCTATCATATTAAATTGTCATTTTTCGAACAACTTTTGAATCCCATTTCGATAGAAACTGGATAATTTTGAGTCAATATAGTTATCTAAGTAATTTTTAACATTTTTAATTTCTCTAAAGTGAACAGCTGGCAGATGATGCTGTAACGATCGAAATAAATGGTAATTTGAAAGGCCAAGTCTGACGAATATAAGTTATGTGAAGGAAATCTTTTCGCACAGCCCAAAGATTAAAAATGATTTTTTTTTAATTTCTCTTATTATTATGTTATAAAATAACTCTTCATCTTGTTAGTTTAGTCATACGTCTGTTCTCTAATTCATCGCTCAATCAGTTAAGTTGTTCAGCAGTTTTAACTTTTCAGCAGCTTTAAAGACGTTTTTTTTTAAGCCAAAATACGAGAAGTATACTATGACGAATATATTAGGCTAAACTTAGTTCCTGCGGTTTTTTTGTTTAAAAAACTCATTTATTTC
>NW_022640310.1:0-1315 GCF_010583005.1 Odontomachus brunneus | reverse complement strand
GGTGTGTCCGTAATGATCATGGTTGTTTTATTTTTATTCGTGTTAATTTAAAAGACGCGTCAGGATTCGCGATAGGCGGAGTTTTAAGTCAAGGATCGGTCGGAAAGGATCTTCCGATCGCGTACACTTCAAGAATTCTGAACTCAGCAGAACAAAATTATTCTACGACAAAAAAGGAATGTCTGGCTATTGTATATTGTACTAATTATTTTAGACCATATTTATACGGAAGAAAATTTACAATTATTACCGACCATAAACCTTTAGTATGGCTCAATTCAATCAAGGACCCATCTTCCCGACTGTGGAAGTGGCGCACTAAACTATCGGAGTATGAATTTGAAATCCAATATAAGAAAGGAACTCTTAATAGTAATGCAGATGCTTTATCAAGGAATCCTCAAATTGCTTCAAGCAATCCCCTTTCTATTCAAAACTCCTCTATCCCTAATGAATCCTCAAATGAATCTTTGTTTTCTTACCAAACTGCACCCAGCAAACCACGCTGTAGTGACACTCGCGATAGTTCGCGCCCCGCGATAAGACCTTTACCAAACGAACCATTGATCGAAGATCCAGATGACAATGCCTTACCTTCACCCCCCGTAAATACGGAACACGCATTCCCATTCCCTCCAACAGTCACTCAAGATTCTCCAACTATAAATAATGAAGAACCAGCTATGGAAATAGTAATACCTTACAATGATAGTAATAGTGACACTAATAATGTACTCCAACCAGAAACTCGAAATATAGAATGGGACAATATATTTTCAAATTCAGAAGATGAACAGTCAGATCAAAAAATAATTGATGAAACAGAAAGTAGCGACAACGAAGAAATTTTCGAATCAAATTCCGTACCAATCAATACACCACGACCACAACCACTTCTTAAAATTAACGAAACCCGCGAACCACTTCTTTCACGCA
The DNA here is from genome assembly GCF_010583005.1 of Odontomachus brunneus. NCBI lineage: Eukaryota > Metazoa > Arthropoda > Insecta > Hymenoptera > Formicidae > Odontomachus > Odontomachus brunneus. The sequence continues at coordinate 379 of NW_022640310.1, read as the reverse complement.
ACGACAACCAAGTAATATTTATAACTTTGGACGGAACCCCATACGATAATGGTGCAAAAGAACACCAGCAAGCCGAACGTCTTCCAAGATACGAAAATATTAATTTAGAAAGAGCTAAGGTAAACGCTTTTGGCACTAAAGTTCTAATATCACTTCCGATTAAAGTAGATAACCACACAATTGTAGATTCGGACAATATAAAAAATTGCATTAAATCCCTCTTAGATGTAACGGGAGAAATAAACCTTAAATCATTTAGCATGCGTAAAACAGATTGTTTCGATGATATCCCCTGGAGCTATATTCAAAAGCAATTCGTAAAACATTTCAAAGATAAAGATATTAATATAACAATTTGTAAAGGACTGATACAAATTCC
>NW_022640309.1:0-1316 GCF_010583005.1 Odontomachus brunneus | reverse complement strand
TCCTGATATTCGGGCGTCCCGGTACTTTCCGAACACCCTGTATAAAATGGTGTATGATAGAAAAATATAGAGTAGGAATACAAACTGTCACATTAAAAATGATACAGAAAACTACTTACATAGATGTTGCATAGTTGGAGAAAGGAGCAAAAAAATATGTAATCTGTAACGTTGTGTGACAGAAAAATGCATGATAAAAATGTGAACGCTATCGAATGTGAGAAAAAATATGCTTCGACAATAATTGTTGCACAAGAAACATAGCTTTTTAAGTATTCAGATGCTTCTACGAAACCAAAGTGTAATTTGCAACGTGTAATAATATTAATAACATTGTAATTTGCCGGAAAGTGTACCTCTGTCGTATGTAACGTCGTATGTAACGTTTATACGCCTTTTCGTTGTGTAGCACATTTGTACATTGTGGTCAAAACAAATAATGATTTTAAGTTTATATTACATATATGTTAAAAGCGATGAACGTTCCTTATTAATGACATTATTTTTAAGTGAATATATATAATATTATTAGTGAAAGGAAAACGTTCGAACCTCGATTTGATACAGCTGCTTTGTTGATTTCAAGTTGCAGCATATATCCATTAATAATTTTGTTATAAAAATGTACGTTGCATGAATGTAAATGAAAGTAAATTGTGAAAGTAAATTGTTTTATATCTCATTCAGATAATGGAAAAAACTTTTATGAGTAACCATGTGTCTTACAAAATAATTAAGTAATGTTCAAAGTAATTAAGCAAAGAAGCTTTCAATGCTTAATGAAAGAAGCAAAACTATGTGTCTTGCACGCTGTCGTGAAATAAATCGTTTTATCTTTGTCAATTATAATGAAGGAGGATATAAGAATATAATTGTAATGTAAAAAACACGGCGGACGAATGTAGTGCAACAGTGAATTTTTGCAATGACACAGACTTGAGATTATAAAGATGTTTGAAATTAGACAATGATTTTCTATACAACACAAATGTTTTCCATTCATCTCAGAGTCAAGGATAAGTGATATTTCTGGGATGTCTGTAGGTTGTATTTTCGACATTTCTGCTGTATTGGGTACATTTATGCGCTACATCCTAATTGGCTAGCAGAAATGTTATATCACATGACGTTTTTTTTACAAAAATTACGTATGATGTAGGAAAAAACGCATCTGAGAGCAATTCTAAAAATTCATTATTCATAAACTGAATATGCGAAAGATTTCGAAAAGAACTGAAATGAAAGTTTGAATATCGCCGAGCAAAAACAATATTATTAGGACCTTAACTTAGTTTCCGCCCAAAAAATACTGAGAA
>NW_022640308.1:0-1319 GCF_010583005.1 Odontomachus brunneus | reverse complement strand
TATATATATATATATATATATATATATATATATATATATTCGTTTATATTCTCTCTCTAATTATTCTTGTGTCGTGGATTCATTATTTAATGTCTCCCTCTCTGTTTTCCTAAACTTTCGATTTATATCTGAAGTTTTATTCATAAAAAATTCCCGAATGTCTTTAAGTCCAGCTCTCAAGACTAATAAATCCCCTTAATATCGAAAAGAAAGATAATATCTTACCTATACATTTGCGAGGATCTTCTCCAAATGGCATGTATACGCACGGCGGTATTTTGGGAAAATTCTCTTCGCTAAATCGTTCCGGATCGAATTTGTCGGGATCAGGGAAATATTCCGGATTATAGTGCAGGTCAATCAACGAGATAAAAACCGGCGTATCCTTTTCAATAACCAGGTCGGTATTTGGCACTTTGTAATTCTGTACCGTTTCGCGATCAAGCATGGGTAATATTGGATATTTCCTCAAAGTTTCGGAAATCACCATATGAAGATACGGTGACAAAACCTGATAATGAATAATCGTCGACTTTATAATTATTTCATTATTAAACATTACATTTTGAAATGAGATAAAGAAATAATTATCGTAAACGTTAATTCGCGATATTAATGTCGAAAACGTTAGCGTTTTACTAATAATATTATTTCGTATTAGCCTTAATATATATTAGTCATATATACCATATCGTATGTGATTTTTCCATTGTTCTCCTTGAATGCATCGAGAATTTCTTTCCTAAGTCTATCTTGAATTTTCGGTTGTACTGCAAGTTCATATAATGTGAAAGATATTGTCGATGAACTAGTCTCGAAACCTCCAGAGAAGAAAATAGCCGCTTGTGCCACTAAGTCATCTCCATCGAAATCTAAAACGTACATATAAACGATTTCCATACTTCTGAATTTTTGTGTATTTCCATCATTAGTTTCTCTAGTTAATTTTAAGTTCCGAGATTATCATTCAGACACATATTAGCCAATTTTGCCACAAGTTTTTTACATTTTTTTACTATCGTTAACTTTCATTCTCATAAATGTGTCTCAAATAGCTTATAACATTTATATTATCTCCAGTAATATTTTTAATATATCGTTTATCAATTCTTATTTTCTCTGATAATTTGTATGTTGCATGGAAAGTATGAAACTTACATATAGAGACAAGAATCTATTTAAATTTATTTTAATTGATTTCCGTCATTTATATAAATGCCAACATCGAAATAAAATTCCGTGAAAGTGAAGTACATACAGGGTGAGTCACCTGAATCTATCACCTCCAATAACTCGTTTGTGTGGCCAGGAATCGAAAA
>NW_022640307.1:0-1328 GCF_010583005.1 Odontomachus brunneus | reverse complement strand
GTATCAGTATCCATGCGCAAACATCTGCAAACAATTGTTAATCATCATTGCTTTCAAATCATCATTACTTTCTAATCAAAGTAATTCTTCTGCACACTTTCTCACGGTCATTTAACGTATATAAATTAGTAACAATTACATTTTACCTACCTACGAAATCGATTCGGGTCTTCAAGTGCAAGCTCTAGAAATAAATTTTTATGCATACTAATATTTTTTCTTTTTAAAAAATACGGCTTAACCCACACAGAACGTTTTAATCGATATTTTTCCTTATTTATTGCTATTAGAAGCAGCAGACATGCACACGAAAGTCTATATCTATGTTTTTTTATTAACAATTCAATAATATTTGACATTGTTGATTTATAATAAAAATAGGTGATAATACAACTTCACGACTTCAATATTTGGCTCAGCACACTATTTCACTCTAATTTATTGCACCAGTGCAGCTGAAAAGAACAGACCAATATCAGCCAGTTTGTAGTGTGATCGGTCAACCCGCAACCATCAACCGTAACCTCAACCGCAACAGAGCCCGCAACCGGTAGTGTAATTCCGCCTTTAGAACGATTAGTAAAAAAGTGACCGATTTCTATAATATCTATCATCCATCAATATACGATGATTATATTGCGAACTAAATTTAAATCAAGTGCTGGCTTTAATACGTGTGCAAACTACCTCGTGTCTATACTACCTCTTCTGTTGCATCAATCCTTGGTACACTTTTAAAACAAATAGGAAATCTAGCTATTACCGAATGTATAAAACGAAATACAATGGATAAAAAAATGGATATAGAAAATTATTTAAAGTTGCTACAAGAAGATTTCAACGTTACTGTTAATAAAACTATTGAAGAATTTATATTACAGGCTAAGCGTCGTCAATTACAAGAATTACTTTCATTAGATGATATAAAATTATTACACGATTTTCTACAAAATAATAGACGCATTGCATTTAACCAGCTCAATGAAGAATTTACTTATACTAGTTGACGGCAGTTAGCACAATTTACATTGTTGTCTGTCCAAATATTTAATAGGCGACGAGCTGGAGAAATAGAACGTATAACTATCGATGATTATAAGCACTACGCAGGTATAAATAAAGAAACGAATCCGGATTTATATAAATCCTTATCAAATGAAGCTCGAAATGTAAGTATTACATTAAATTTGTCAGATCCTAATATAACAGTACACAAGAATGAAGGGGAAGTTAAAAAATTTGCCATATTATCAAAAGATATAAACAATGAATATGTAATTAAATATTTTAATATATATATATATATATATATATATATATATATATAT
>NW_022640306.1:291-1332 GCF_010583005.1 Odontomachus brunneus | reverse complement strand
TTTTTTTTCCAGATAAATACTCAATTAATTCCACATGATTATGCGTCAAGTGTAGAAATTCGTGATACAATATGTTGCACGACAGTACAAGATACTGTATGCTATCGTTTCTCAACGACGACTGAGAGATATTGAAGATCTATGTTTACATACAAACATTCCTATTTATACGAGTTACAACTCTCATATTAGTATGAAAATTCGTCTAGAAAGAATCGCGCTTACCGTTTACACATTATACTTAATGTACGCAGAACGGATATTAATGAAACTTCTTTTGTTCATAACTTTTTAATAAACAATGAGTGACGGCTAAAACCTTTTGAATGTTACTTAGAGCAGTGACCTTGACAATATATGTCAAGATCAAGGTCATTGGAGCTGACTCCCCTATACCCGATAATTACCTGTTGTGAGCGTGGCAAGCGAAGGACTCTGGTTCGAGTCCCAGCTTAGCAAACCGCGCTTTGGATATTTTTTTCTCTTTCTGGAGCGAAAAGATACGTAGGTGCACGGCATCCCGCCAGCTAGCACGTTGTTCTGTGCAACGAAAAGAGGAGAGCGGCAAGTCGAGAGCGAGCGGCACCACGTCCCGGGCTGCCGAATACGGCGCGGCATGCACGCCTGAGCACGTGCGACTAGCATGACCGGCGCGCGACGTTGAGTTGTCTCAGCGACCGCGACGCGATACGATGGGCACTTGCAGTGAAATTCCCACTCACCAAATATATAAGACGGCCGCTCAGTCGGCTTTTCTGCGCCTGCTCTCGGTGCAAGAAAAGTCTTTTGTCGACAATCTCTCGAGGTTTCAAGCCGAACCCCCGTCAAATATATCTGCTGGATTGTGGGCTGTGCTCGACCACATATACCTGCTCAGTTGAGGTGATAAGACAGCGACTTGCAAGTCTTTTCAGAATGTTTGCTTTGCAGCACGTTGGGTCACTTTGTGTATGGACACTTGTTCCGACGCTTGTTATATCGGGACGCTCTCGCTCCCGTTTTATGTCCACTTGGAACTTAGTTTTTGGCGCTCTGCGCTCT
>NW_022640306.1:0-281 GCF_010583005.1 Odontomachus brunneus | reverse complement strand
GAGGTGATAAGACAGCGACTTGCAAGTCTTTTCAGAATGTTTGCTTTGCAGCACGTTGGGTCACTTTGTGTATGGACACTTGTTCCGACGCTTGTTATATCGGGACGCTCTCGCTCCCGTTTTATGTCCACTTGGAACTTAGTTTTTGGCGCTCTGCGCTCTATACCAGTTCGTTAGCACTACGTTCTCCAAAGACTACTCCTCATTCCATCCAAAGAGGCTCTTGGGTAGGAGGACGCAAAGAAAATTCGTGCCCTTGGGCTAACCGACGTAGGTACGTC
>NW_022640305.1:0-1335 GCF_010583005.1 Odontomachus brunneus | reverse complement strand
CAAATATGTTTAGAGTTATTAGCTTGTAACACTTTACGTGGGCCACCAAATATATGTACATATATATATACATATATACAATACACACACCGTATATGTGTTGAAGAATTATTCGTAAAATGATTACATATCATTGAGCATGCAATTCAGAAACTTTTCGAATTGTTATTTATATGTCATTGTGTCGTTCTCTACATGAAACGGAAAAAGTTAACTTTCCAAAATATAGTTCCTCAGAAATGAGGCGGTACTTTAAATTACTCGTAAAACAATTATTTAATTGTGTGTGAATTTCAATGTTATAATGAACTGATATTGCAGACAATCTCCTTCTGTGATTTCAGGCAATATTAAACAATTCGAAGCATATCAAGAAAGGCTTTATATATAAAGTTTTGCATCCTTGGTTAAACACCGGACTTCTTACTAGCACAGGTAACGCAATAAAATTAATGTTATAATCCTACAGTATGTTTTACGTTATTGAAAATATGAACGTAACAACATGAATTGTAACAATATGGATATAATAATTAAATTCACTCCCCAAAACAAAGATATAACTATAAGCACATAGAAGTATATGAATACAATTAAGTTCACTCCCCAAAACAAAGATATAACTCTAAGCACACAGATGTATATAAGTATAAAATTCAAGTATCAGTATCAATTGATTTCTTTTGGGCTTATAATTTCCTGAGAGTGTGATAAGAAATTCTTGAAAATAACTCACATGTCTGATAAAAAAAGTTTTTCAGAACAATTCTGTTAAAATATAGTTTTCCATATAGCACAGTAATAACGTAATAATATTCCATACAGCAATATTGCAATAATATTGTGACAACGTTTCATTACAAGATTATAAAAAACAATCTTACATCAGAAAATATTTTTTACACTTATGAGCTTAAGAAATACATATACTTTAAATGTCATATAAAAATTAATTAAATGATAAACTGAAAGAAAGTGAAGGCAACTAATTATATGCAAAAATTATTTATTTAGTATTACTTTCCTCATTTCATAGCGTTATTACACGTTTTGCGACAATATTCCAGTTGTAAATGACATGAGAAATGAAGTAAATCATAATCTTATTTTTCTTTTAGGGGCGAAGTGGCATTCACGACGAAGGATGTTAACGTCTACATTTCATTTCAATATATTGCAACAATTTATTGATATTTTATTGGAGGAAAGTGAACGCATGACACTCAAATTAAAGAATATTGGTGGAATGGTTGAAATAGATGTAATACCGTTTGTTTCTGAACACACACTAAACGCAATATGCGGTAAGTCATCGTACATTTATAATTGTATAGA
>NW_022640304.1:0-1336 GCF_010583005.1 Odontomachus brunneus | reverse complement strand
CACACACACACACACACACACACACACACAAACTAAAGGTGTAAATTTGACCATACAACTTTCACGCGATACACCTTGTTTCGGAGAAACCCTGTTCTGTTCTGATCATTGTTCTGAGACATCCTGTATATATATACAGAGTGTTTCAGATTACCATTTTCAAACTTTGCAAGAGCGCAAAACGGATTGGGATGAGCAAGAAAATCCAGTATCGTTTTATGATATTCGGAATAGTTTTCGAGAAATTGATTTTAAAAAATTACGTGAAGAAAGGAAGAGCGCTCGAACCGCTAGAGGCCTGCCATGGTTAACTTGGTCTAGAAACTGATGACGGCGCGCAACGAGGGGAAAACAACGCACTACTGCCTGTGCTTATATCGCTGCGCTCCTACGTCTCGCCTTATCATGCCGCACAGGCAATGGCGCGTTGTTCTACTCACTGTATTACTATATAGTGGCGCGCTATATTACTATAAGTCACATTGCGGCTTGAGCGCTCCTGTCTCTACCATGCAGCGCACGCTTTTCTTTAATCTTTTACACTTCATTTCTCGACTATTATGGCCAATATCGCAAATCAGTATAGGACTTTTATGTTTATCTCAATCCGTTCTGCGCTCTCGCAAAGTTTGAGAATGGTAATCTAGGACACCCTATATATATATATATATATATATATATAGGGTGTCCTAGATTACCATTCTCAAACTTTGCGAGAGCGCAGAACGGATTGAGATAAACATAAAAGTCCTATACTGATTTGCGATATTGGCCATAATAGTCGAGAAATGAAGTGTAAAAGATTAAAGAAAAGCGTGCGCTGCATGGTAGAGACAGGAGCGCTCAAGCCGCAATGTGACTTATAGTAATATAGCGCGCCACTATATAGTAATACAGTGAGTAGAACAACGCGCCATTGCCTGTGCGGCATGATAAGGCGAGACGTAGGAGCGCAGCGATATAAGCACAGGCAGTAGTGCGTTGTTTTCCCCTCGTTGCGCGCCGTCATCAGTTTCTAGACCAAGTTAACCATGGCAGGCCTCTAGCGGTTCGAGCGCTCTTCCTTTCTTCACGTAATTTTTTAAAATCAATTTCTCGAAAACTATTCCGAATATCATAAAACGATACTGGATTTTCTTGCTCATCCCAATCCGTTTTGCGCTCTTGCAAAGTTTGAAAATGGTAATCTGAAACACTCTGTATATATATACAGGATGTCTCAGAACAATGATCAGAACAGAACAGGGTTTCTCCGAAACAAGGTGTATCGCGTGAAAGTTGTATGGTCAAATTTACACCTTTAGTTTGTGTGTGTGTGTGTGTGTGTGTGTGTGTG
>NW_022640303.1:0-1341 GCF_010583005.1 Odontomachus brunneus | reverse complement strand
GGGGGGGGGGTATTATAAATTTTCAATTTTTATAAAATGGAAATATACCCTCGTAAAGAATATGAAATACCATACAACTTTTGTATAAAACTTTTTCTTATATCATAGTTTTTTTTACCTCATAGTTTAGCAGATATTCGGCAAAAATTAAAAAAGCTATTATATTTGAGAGGTGGTTTCACTCCGTAAATCTTCTCTGAAGCAGATAAAAAAAATATGGATCTCTTATTTTTGGATGCTCTACAACATATCCAAGGCCCATCAAAATCGGTGAAGGTAACCTCCGACGATTTACTTGTAAGTTAATAGAACTTCAAGAACAAGAAGAGCCTCACGCTACTACAAAGATTACGAAACGTCATTTGAACTGGCAACAGAAAAAAATGAATGTTAAACTGGTCGTTCAACTTCTTCGAACTTCTTCGTAAAGAATTTATAAACAATGACTGCTGTTTATCTAATTACATAAAAGACGTTGTAGCATACATAACTGGTTTTATAAGACAAGTAACAAAGAAATTAAATGTTGTATTTGTAAAAGTTTATTAGTAGGTACAGATAATATGTCAGCATTAAAACGAAGAAAATGTAGAGGAGGACTAATGAATGTATCAAATGATGTTATTAAATTATGTTATATTGCAGAACGAATAATAAGAATATATCAAAATATAATTAATAAAAGAAATCCAATTGAAAGATTGATCATAATTGCAATGTCACATCTCATACAGCACAAAACATCTCAGCAATGTTTCCAGAATATTACATTTGAAATGTTAAATATTCTGGAGATAATCTCATTCTAGAAATATCTCTGCAATGTCTTATGTCACCAACTTGTAATATTGTGGATTATATTCTGGAGACATTGCAGAGATATTCTGAAATATTGTTGAGATATTCTGCAGACATTGCATGGATATTCTGAAAAATATTGTTGAGATATTTTGGAGATATTGCAGGGACATTCTGAAATATTGCTGGGTAATCTTGGAAATATTGAACCCTTGTACAAAAAATAATTTTTATGATTTATCTTCAACTCACAGTTTATGTTGATTTTAAATGAAATTTAGGTCTTTTAATTGATTTTTCACTATTTTTACACCAGAAAATTTACTCAGAACTAATTGGACGCGAACTCGAGATCTGCAGATACCTTCAGGTTTCTAATGTATCACCTTAGCTGCTGCCCTACTTTTTCAACTAATATTAAGTGTTTCTTATTGTCCTCATATGCAACCAAATTTTAATTTTTTTATAATATTATTTAGTACAATTTCAAAAATAAACTATGTAGTCCAAATATTTAATATAATAAAAGGAAAGTTAGAGATA
>NW_022640302.1:750-1345 GCF_010583005.1 Odontomachus brunneus | reverse complement strand
AATGTTTCGTGTTTTCGCTAAATTATTAAGCCGGGATTCAAACAGATGTATTTTATGTTTCCACTAAATTATTAAGCAGAGATTCGACCTCAAAAATTTTGAGTTTTCGCTAATTTATTACGGCGAATCAGTTAAGCCTGGGATAAATTTTTAAGTCTCATTCCACTCTCTCAGCAGCACCCTCAGAATTTTGAAAATAATTTCCCAATATCTCAAAGTCGCGCACATTACATTTGATCCATCGTAGCAGTATATTCGAATCATCGCATATGCGCAGTGGTCCTATCCTGTGTATGGGACGGAAGTCGATCCTGTTAAAACACATACCGCATAAGCCTAAAGTCGGTCATGTTATGGCAGGTTATATAGCGTTAGCATGTAAAGTACATCTGAGAGAGTTTTCTAGGGTTTTTTAAAGAAACATTCGCGGTTGAAAATGTGTATTTTCGAAAATTACGTTAGATGTGCTTATTTCGTTCTACATCGTATCCTGCGTGATAATGTGTGTTTGTCTCCCTCCACTCTCTCAGCAGAATATTGAAAATAATTTTCCAATACCTCAAAGACGCGCCCATAACGTTAGATCCATCATTGT
>NW_022640302.1:0-165 GCF_010583005.1 Odontomachus brunneus | reverse complement strand
CGTCAGATATGCTTATTTCGTTCTGTATCGTTTCCAGGGTGACAACGCGTGTTTGTGTGACTCTGTAGCACACCCAGTACCTTGAAAATATATTTCCAATGTCCCAGAATCACCTACATAACGTTAGATCCGTCATAGTAGCACATACGGATTCTCGCGCATGCA
>NW_022640301.1:0-1354 GCF_010583005.1 Odontomachus brunneus | reverse complement strand
CTCTCTCTCTCTCTTTCTCTAGTCACGGGACAGATCGCAAACGGGTTCTTTAGATCTTATACTTTTTATCACGGTTTATATACTATATAAACAGAATGTCTTATGACAAATTGCACATATTAAGAGATAGCATGTTCTTGGGACCAGTTGAAGTAAAAAGCTCCTTATAAACACGGACGAAATTCCCAATAGTTATCTAGATACAGGCATTAATATGTACAATTCATTATGGGGCACCCTGCATACATGCACCACGCCTCATCGATACGGCGGAGCACTTCGCGGCGAAACGTCTCGCATAATTCTTCCGGAGTGCCGCTGATAATGCCTCGCGGCACGCATTACAACGCTGCAAGATGTTTATTCATTAAAAAGTCACTGCACGGTTGCCGGTGCCGCTATCGTGTACGGCACCCGGTGCTTGGCCCGTGGCGCGTAAAGCACCATGGCAGCTCGAAGTTTTTAACGAGCTGCTCCTTTGTATCGGTTAAGCGCGCGTGAGACCTTTCCGAAGGGATTCCGAGCGATTTTCGTCGCGCATATCGCGAGATGCACCAATGATTACTTCGCCCTGGCGCCGATAACGACGTAATACGGACGCGGATTCTCTGATGAATCTCGGAGAGAGCAGGTCGAGAGGCGGAACCGAAAAAAGAAGAAAAAAGGAGGAGAGAGAGAGAGACGAAATCGCGACCGCGGTAAAAATGCAAATCGCTGCAACATCGGGCTGTCCAGCAGCAGCCGGTCGCAACAGGTACACGCTACCGCGATTTATAATCACATTACGCTCGTTCGTACACGCGATCTCGGAAATGTTTGTAATTTCGGGGGGCGCAACGAGCCGCCATTCCTCGAAAATTGTCGCGGCTCGCCTTCCCACTATTCATCCCCCGCAGTCGATATTAGCGGACACCGTGGTGTTATCGTGTAGTGTGCGGCGTGTGTTGGAATTTCAGATTAGCAGTAACGACCCTCCGACGCGAATATTCTTGAGGAAATCAGAGCGAGAAAGTTTTTGTTCGTTAAAAAATCGGCGTTGTGAAAAAAATCGCGAGATGCAAAGATGCAACAGCGGCTGGATACCCCCGGAGGGACGCGGCTGAGCCGGAAAACGCAGCGATACTTCATTAATTTACATTAATGCACTAATATTTCTGTCACTTAACTTCCTACCCCCAGTCGACTTTAGTTTCTTTACTCCCCTCACTTTTCTTATTCAATTCATGCGTAAATGCGCGTATGTGTGTGTGTACGCGCGCGCAAATCCCGAATAAGTGTATGTGAGTTGTCGAAAAGAGCGCGAAGAGACAGCCAGGAGAGAGAGAGAGAGAGAGAGAGAGAGAGAGAGAGAGAG
>NW_022640300.1:0-1355 GCF_010583005.1 Odontomachus brunneus | reverse complement strand
ACGGAAAGGCCGCACCACCTCGATAAACGCGAGAGTAAATAATTATTACAAAGAAAAGATGCGCGTCCCGAAACCGTCGGGACCGGTAGCTCGTATTAATTTAAAGTCGGAGACGGGATAGGTTAGAAGAAGGCGAAATCACTGGACTCGATATTACTAATGATGAGACGTTTATTCGGGGACTCTCGCACGTCCCGATAGTCGGTACACGAGAGGAGGTTGTCACGTCAACGCTCCTCTCGAGACGGTACGATTCGCGAAACGGTACACGAAGCCCGAGGACGCCTTCCTCGGGCGAGCCTTTTCTATTCGCGCGACCACTCCGCGGACGAGACACGACACGATACGATACTATACGCGACACAAATAAATTTTGAGCAGATGGTCAGTCTTACAATTCCGGCGACAGCCCTTGCGTCGGCGGCGGCGTCGGCGGTGACGGCAGCGGTGGCGGTCCTCTCTCTTTCTCGGCTCTCCCTCTCTCGCTCCACTTACTCTCTCTCGCTCCGCTCACTCTCTCTCGCTCCGCTCTCTCTCTCCCTCGCTCCGCTCTCTCGCGTTCACGCTCCGCTCCCTCGTTCCCTCTTTCTCTCTCTCTCTCTCTCTCTGCTCCCTCTTTCTCTCTTTCTCACTCACTATCGATACGGTAGGCGGACGGACTCTGTCAGTTTTCGTCTGAGCGCGGCAATGGTCGCGGTAAGGCTACCAGCTGATTCTTCGCGTATCCTCGCGGATCCTCCCTCGTCGCTGCCCCCCTCGTCCTGGGGTCGTCGATCGTCGAGAATCGGCAGATTTCGGTAATATTGTCTCGAGACACTTTTCGTCTCGAGACATTGTTGACATCGGGAGTTCGCCTGGTTGTCTCTCCCGGCTCTCCCGTTTTTTCCTGCCGGGTTTCTCGCGACGGCTGCTTCGCTAAAAGTAAATACAGCTGATCCGACTAAGCGCGATACTGTATTATAATTACGATAGCTTCTCAGCGATAGAATCTTCTCTATTGCTGAGCGCCCGATAATTCGCGATAATATATTGCATCACCAAAGTACGAGAGTGCGATTCACCTGAGCAAGGGCTTCGCTAGTCGTCATCTGCTGCATCCTCCCTCCTCGATGTCCTCCGCTTCTCGATGTCCTCCGCTCCTTGTCCTGATGGCCGGCAAGGGCGTCGAGGGGCACAAAATTCGGGACGCGCTGACCTTCGCATCTGCTCCGTTCGCAAAAACCGCTTCTTCGCTTTGTTCTAATTATTCACAATAAATATTCGACGGAACACGATATTCGGCAAGGTCTCGAAAAACCGTTAGCGGCACGGCACGCGACAAACATTCTCGCTAACTCGACACGGGATTCTTGAGA
>NW_022640299.1:0-1360 GCF_010583005.1 Odontomachus brunneus | reverse complement strand
TTATCGAAAATTCTCTTATACGCTTAAGAGAATTCTTTTAAAATTAGAAGAACAATATTCTGTTTATAAAAGCAAAATATTTTTTTAAAAAATTTCATATTACATCTGCGCTACAAATCTTGTTTTTAACAGAGGATTTCTAAGAGAGCATTCTGTAAACATATTCCTCTCGATTTGAAAGAGGAAAGAAGTTAGAATAATATCTAGTAAATTTCTGATTGACAGTTTACTTCATTAAAAGAGAAATACTCTTTCAATAAGAGTTTTTGTTTAGAATATGGTATTACAGGAAATTGCACTTTGCAAATACAATTCCTTTTTTGAATGTTACAATATTTTTCTTTTGATTTTAGAAGAATCTACTTAAGGCCACATATAGGAGAATTTCCGCCAAAAATAAGATTATATTTTTGTTAATGACATGTCATTAACAATTCACTCATTCACGATGGAGGGTATTTATATTAAATTTTTAGACGCTTAGAAATGTACTTGGCTGCTTCTAAGTCAACTTTGCATATTTTTTAAATCTAATTAATCTCATTTTAATAACATAAAAAAATACGTTTTAAGAGGAACAATTTGCGATTTCGTTTCCTCTTACGTTAAATATATAAACGAACGATATGGTCGACATATCCCTTGAATTAATTAGACTCGATCTTTCTTGTAATTAGTGTAGAAATGTCATTTTGTTTGTCTTTTGTATTTTATGCACTAGCTGCACTCTATAAGAAATAGGAATAATATTCATATATTTGGGAAAGAAAGTTATCTATGTGCGATATCCTCGGCGTCATGAATAATATTCGAAGACATGGAAACGATGTTCAAGACCGAAAGTAACTATCTTCTTTGGGCAGAGAGCCAATTTTATTCAGTTTTCTCGTACTAGATTTATATTCAACATTTTTCTTCTTATTAATATTTGCTCATAATAATTGAATAATTTCTATTGGTAACATATGAAATATGAATAATGAATATATTTTCAGTTAATTTTCTTGTACGATTTGTTTTACGTAAGGAAGATTATTTAAATCGAACATACATGGCACATATACGCAGTGTAATGACTTAAAATGCAAGTGGGACAGCTTCTTGCATAAGATCGATCTATTCGCGCACCTTCTCAACACCACATGAAATATGGATTGATAATTATTATTCAATTATTATTATTATCGTAAATTGATCTCCCCCGTCTATGTAATCTGTTATCCGGAACATTGAAATATAGACTTGTAGCGCAGATGTAATATATAATAAATTTTTTAAAAATATTGTGCTTTTATAAACAGTATATTGTTTTTCTAATTTTAAAAGAATTCTCTTAAGCGTATAAGAGAATTTTCGATAA
>NW_022640298.1:644-1367 GCF_010583005.1 Odontomachus brunneus | reverse complement strand
TTTTGTTTTATTTAAAAATTCCCGGTACTTTCTGATCATAGGGTATAATAATGTATTGTTGATTGAAAACGGTATTTATATATATACACACATACATATACATAGAGTTATTTCGACAGAAACCATACAAACTCAGATTTACTGAAAACCAACGTGTTTCGAACGGCCCGAGGAGAGCCGGTTCGTTATGCGGGATGCGGATTGATGTCCGCTCGCCGTGTGGAGACCGCGGTCGCTAGCAGTCCGCTATCCAGCGGCCCCGTAAGATGACGTGGGGTGCAAGTGATTCGCGAAGTTATTCGGCGACGGGAGTCTTTGGCTCCGTGTTTTGTATATGCTGCGTCTCTGGCAGCGGCTAAGTCCTGTGCGGACGTGAAGGCGAGCTGGGCTCGCGTGTTTGTGCTACGTCCCTGGCAGCGACTAAGTCCTGTGCGGACGTGAAGGCGAGTACTGATCGCGTGTATATACTGCGTCCCTGGCAGCGATTAAGTCCTGTGCGGACGTGAAGGCGAGTACTGCTCGCGTATATATACTGCGTTCCTGGCAGCGACTAAGTTCTGTGCGGACGTGAAGGCGAGTACTGATCGCGGGTATATACTGCGTCCCTGGCAGCGACTAAGTCATGTGCGCGTGCGTGAAGTTGGCACCTCATTTTTTAGCACCGCAAGTTTTGACATGAGTTCCATTTGCACCCACAATAGTTCTATAGTTCCTGATAGGTTA
>NW_022640298.1:0-143 GCF_010583005.1 Odontomachus brunneus | reverse complement strand
ACTCTGGGGTGCTGGCAGTTCTGGCCGACTTTTTGACATTTTCCGGTAGTACTGCAATAGTTCCGAAGCTTCACATAAATTTTAGCGAGAGTTTCGACCTCTAAGTAAATTTAAATAATTTTTTAAGTTTACCGTTGGCACCG
>NW_022640297.1:1139-1374 GCF_010583005.1 Odontomachus brunneus | reverse complement strand
GTCATATCAAGGATAAATGGAAATCCATTTCTACTACGGGAGAAGCGGAATTAAAGGTATCCGATATCTAATGCTAATAATCAACGATTGAAAAAAACAATTACGTTTGATTTAAGATTTATAATTATTGTTATAATAAGAGTTTTGTTCCTTTTCTTTCTTACTCACTTCTGCATAATTGAAAAATTTACTATTTAAAGTTGCTTAAATTTAAAACAACCTTGAAAATTGACCT
>NW_022640297.1:454-980 GCF_010583005.1 Odontomachus brunneus | reverse complement strand
TCGCAAAAACAATTTTTTCATAAGACAAGTTTGATGTAAAATTTTCCGCTCTTTCGAAATCCGCAGTCAAAAATAGGGTGTCCCATTACAAAAAACCATCGTGACCTTGAAATAACCTTCAAAATTGACCTCAAGGTCAAAACCAATGGTACAATGAAATGACCCCCTCTGTCCTGGTCAACTTTTATCTAAACCATTTTTTTTGTAGATACCGTAATTTGGAAGATATTCGGATCCATAGACTAAAATGACTCACCCTGTATATACAGGGTGAGTCATCTGAATCTATCACCTCCAATAACTCGTTTGTGTGGCCAGGAATCGAAAAAAGTTTCATATAAAAGTTGTAGGGTTTCGAGGGGGAACCAAAATGGCGTACCTTTCAACTTTTGATTTTGACCGAAAGTGGGTTACTTCAACCGGAAGTGGTTTTTTTAAAATGGAAACCCCCCTTTTTGACACCGGAAAATGAAAAAGCGGAAAATTTTACGTTCAGATATAACTTTGGCTGTTTTAAAATTTTCAA
>NW_022640297.1:0-207 GCF_010583005.1 Odontomachus brunneus | reverse complement strand
CAAAATTCAGAATGGCGGATCCAAAATGGCGGACCAAGATGGCGGACGAAATTTTTAGCCGAAATTAATAGAAATTACTACTCTTAGCACTGCCCAGGAACAACGGCATGGACGTGGTAGTTTTTTGTTCTCTTTGGGGTGCTTTATTTACGTGAGTGCCCTTGCCTCTTACTATCGGGGTGCTTTATTTACGTGAGTCCCCTTGCC
>NW_022640296.1:0-1384 GCF_010583005.1 Odontomachus brunneus | reverse complement strand
CACACTTTCTTTCATACTTTATAAAATTCATATTGATTCTTAAAACTTGCACTATTTATAAAAATTTATTCCAGCAAAAAAATCTCTATATAAATTACATTCGTAGTATGGAATGGAAAATTCTTTTCGCACGCCATAGAGATAACTTGTATTTAGTAGTCGACGCGCTAATCGCGTTGGTAGTGAACGCGATTCTAATTCCAATTGCATTTCATTAATGGAAAAGTAATCCCTTTGATGCTACAAGTAGCGATGTAGAACTCATAACACTTTAATAAATATTTCAGTTTCACGATGATATCGATATCGAGAAAGGCGACTTGTAATGGCAGTTCTGAATATACTAAGAGACTGATCAAAACAGTCCACATTTTCCGAATAGCGGTTAGCGGCCATACTAACACGATTAACAGGCTTAACCCTTTGAGTGTTACAAGCGCATATATACGCTTAGAGTAAGAGGTTTGCTATGAACTACCAGCGTTCCCAAGGATTCTCCTTTGCACGTCCACTCTCTCAGCTATTTAACAACAATTGTAGACTTTATTATTTTAAGTTTAGGACACTAATTTATTTCTACTCTACCTAACATCGCAACATCATAGACGAAACGTTAGATAACTTGCTGAGTTTCAGTTTCCTTCTTTTTTCTTACATTCCTCCGTATTCAAGAATTAAATTTCCCGCGATGATGTGCGATGACGCAACATGAAAACGAATTCGTTTTTTTTCTAGAGTTTTTCTACAGAAACCTTAACGCGTACCTTAACGCGAACTTAACCCTTAACGCGTACGATTATAATTAAAGAAATTTTCCATGTAAATACTATTCAATTTCGTTTCGAATCTCCATGTACATAGAAATAAAAAAATTTTTTATAAGATGAATAGTATGTTAAATCATTTTTTAAATCGCACGACAGTTCTCACACCTGAATGTGCACTTTGACGTAAGGAACGTATAATGATGTGTCAGAGACACTATTTCAGACGTAGGGATCAAGTCCAAACATTGGCTGCGTTCAGCAGAGAAAACTGTTTTGCGACTAAAATTGTAAAATTGTAAATTTCGTGAATCTGATTAGTATATGCTCTTAGATTCAGCCAAGGGGTATATACTAATTCTCTCTCTAAATTAATTGTTGTCGCTTTTCCGCGATGCTGATTGGTTTTCTTGCTTAGCTCACTTCATGTGGGCTGCGGTTTGCTTCGTGACGTTTGCGTCAAATTACCAGGCAAATAGCTGTCATCGCATTGATTAAGTCACGAAAAAAAATACAGAAGAGATATCTCTCTCCCTGTCTCTCCCCATCTCTCCCCATCTCTCCTCGTCTATCCCCGTCTCTCCCTGTCTCTCCCTGTCTCTCCCTGTCTCTCCCTGTCT
>NW_022640295.1:0-1393 GCF_010583005.1 Odontomachus brunneus | reverse complement strand
AAACCATTTTTTTGTAGATACCGTAATTTAGAAGATATTCGGATCCATATACTAAAATGACTCACCCTGTATATATTCAACGTAATACATTTTTTCGTTACCCGATTCGCATTTCGTTTTGCCTGTGTTTCTGGTAGACATCTTTTTCAAGCACAATGTTGATAATAAATTTTAATAAGAATTTGTGATTATCAGGTTCTGCAATTGTTGTTGTTTTTCTTCTTAAAACAAAGAGATAAAGTTACTAGAATGAACAATTGTACATTATTGTTATCATCAATTGAAACGAAAATAAATTGAAGTCAAATTTCAATTATAAGTCAAAGTAGTGAATACTATATGCGATCGTGAAAAAGAAGGTGATAGAGAAAGAGAAGAAGAGTAAAACAAACCAGACAAAAATTGGAAGGAGAAATTAAAGAAAAAGATATAAAAAAGTAAGTCAGTAAAATACTCTGTACCATTATATATTTTATTTACGCCTATATCTTTAAAGTTTCTTACACTTTTCATTTTTCACATACGTACAAAATCTCCTTTTCTCTTACAATCGTCGCAGAATAATGCAAAGATGCCCATGTGCGCACTTTTACAAGTTTGTTATTAGTTAAAAAGTGAGTAGACGGAAATAAATCGAAATTGTTAAAAAGAATTTGATCCCTCGTAAAATTCATTATCTATCATAAGTATCTAACTAGATTCTATATACAAAATTAAATTTATTAAGCCTACCTCTAATATTTCAGCAATTTTAACAATAATTGCCCGATGAAAAATTTTCCATACATATAAAATTTGTCTATACATAATTTTGTATAATTATATATAATCATATTAAATTATACATAATACTATATAATTAAACACAATTATATATAATTATATGTATAATTACATATAATTGTATGGTTAATTAAAATTATATAAAATTATATATAATTTTTAATATAAAATTATATATAATTTTATATAATTTTACACAATTATGTATGAAAAATTTTTCATCGGGTGCATAAACTTTAATGTACACTCATTTGCATATGGGATCGAACACATCTTTTCCGAAGTTAGTTTCTGATAATACTAAATTGTTATAAGTGCGTGTAACTATTCGCAAGTTACGCGGTAATTCGTTATAACATTACTGTCATTTTGTGTCGAATAAGACATCCGACATCACCGTCGTGAAAATCTATTTAGAGTACATATACTTTCGTAGGAATATTAAGCTTTTTGCTACTAGAACGTTAATTTCATCAACAAGTGCAATATGTTTTTGGGATAAATATGGTAGGTTAGCTTCCTCTGTATCTTCTAGTTTCATGTCTATCAGGGTAGAATAAACAATTGTCAGTTGAAGCCATAAGAGTCTCAGTAATTTAGAATTATTCCT
>NW_022640294.1:0-1393 GCF_010583005.1 Odontomachus brunneus | reverse complement strand
ATATCTAAAAATTTATTGAAAAGTTATTAACGCTTCGATAAATTTCGAGGAAGTATCGACTTGAATGAAAAAAGCTCGCAAAAGTCGATTATATGGTCACTAATTAAGCAGTTGCTCCGTTCAATATTGGATAACTAATTTTAACCAACCAAGCGACGGATGCGCGTGGCGAGGTTCTAGGAATAGCCAATCGTTCATTAAGATACACTATGACACTGACCTGTCTATACTTATGCAGACAATTACGAAAGATGAAAGATACTGGCCGAATAATCTGAAGAAGGTCATTATACGACACATCGCGTCCCCCGCTTCCCATGACACCGTAATTGACCATCCGATTTCTAACGGTATCTTCAGAAACGTCACCTGAAAAGAAAATGAATGGGTCCGCTTGTAATTGATTTATTAGTTTATACAAGGGACTATAAAATTATATCATCTAACTTTGCGTTCTACCGCATGTATCTTTATATATTGTGTTATAGTTTAATTATTTTAATTATTATATTATTGACAGTAACCGATAGTCAGCACTTACAAAGAGGTCAGCTATCGCCAGGTGCATCATCAGGATGTTTATCCGGAACTTGGACTTTTGTTTTTGTATTATAGTCATTATTAGCATAGCAATATTTCCAGTCCCAGATATTATCATTAAGATACTATAAGCAATTATCTTTATCAATTTGCCCTTGTTGAGGTCCATATCGATCAGCGCATCAATATAGTCGTATTTGGGACTCACCCCGGTTTCGTTTAATTGCAATGTCTTCTCCATACCGTCGAGAAACATTATTACTTCATCTGAAACTGTTATTTCCGATTTTACGAAAAGACGTTCTTTTTCTCGAACAGTTTTATTTACGGATTAGAATTTAAGAGATGACTGGAACGAAAGAGAAAGATGAGGGATTTCTATATCCCGTGAGGCGAATTCATTTCGGACACAATCCCATTTTTAGCTCGGCAAGTTTGGGAAACATAAATCGAGATAATGCATTTGCTTTGTTCACGAGGCATTTTAGTGGCACATTTCCAAAAGAGAGAAAGAGAGAGAAAGAGAGAGCGAGTGAGAGAGGGAACGAGGAGGGAGGGACAGGTGAGGAGAGGGAGAGGAGAAAGAGAGAGAGAGAGAGAGAGAGCGAGAGGGGGGGAAGGGGAGTACAGCGGACCTCTCGATCGCGTGAATGGGTGATTTGAACCTCCCGAGATCTTCTGGTCGATTGCAAATACTAGTTGGGTTGGCCAACCGCCTCTCATGTTACGGCCATTTCTATCATGGAGAAAAATATGTTCGAGTTGACCTGAGACATTTCCCAGTGGTTGTAAGGCACTGTCTCTCCGCTATGAATGTGGTTACGTTATGGTCTTATAGCTCCTGCATACAGGA
>NW_022640293.1:0-1394 GCF_010583005.1 Odontomachus brunneus | reverse complement strand
TTTTTATCATTTTCATACAATAAACATGTATTTTCTATACAAAAATTCCTGTTTCATATTTACATACCTGGTATATATATGAATATGTTAGAATCCAGTAAATTTGAAATAAAACAAAACCAGAATCAGAACATTGTTTTCGAATTGTGTGTACACTCAGGTACATCGAAATCTTTTAGATGTAAGGAGTTTTAGAATTAAGATGAGCTGAGAATCATATGTCGCTTTATAGAAGCGAGGAAATGATTCTGTTTGCAGTAACAAACATAATTTTACTACTATTAACGGTAGCATCTGACGTTTGTGTTGAAGAATGCGAACATAGATTTCCCATATCCATTATTACAAGATAGAATTTTCTCAGTACGATTTTATAAAAAAAATCCTTAGTAAAATAAACTTAATATAGTTAAAAAACTTAAGCATCAGAAGCTGAGATAAAATAAAATTGAGTTTTTAGAAGAATATAAATACTTATATGGCTTCTATAGTACAAGCCTTTATATTTTAAGGAAAAAAAATTAATAGCGCTAGTGTACCTATTCTTAAAATATTATGAAATAAACTACAGAACAGTATTTTTTAATATATTGTAACCTATTAGCATTTGAAATAAAACTTAATTTAGAAATGCGATTCAAGCATATTTGTCATCTCGATTGTGTCGATAATAGTATTTTTATTTTTTTTGTTATTTCTTTATCACGGTTTAAATAAAGTTAGGTTCCAGAATATGTGTGTATGTGTGTGTGTGTTGTATAAAATTTAAAGTTAATCTGAATAGACTTTTTCAAAATCACTCCAAAATAAAGTAAATATTACTATTTTTCTTTCTCCTTTAAAACTACACAATTTTTGTTTCACACATTTTTTCTGTAATGTTTAGTTTTTAAGATATTTGAGGTATGATTCAAATGAAACTCGTTGTATGTATATAAATGTCAATCTATTTAACATATAAACACATATAAATTTACTAATGCATGATCAAACAGATGCATATTATCACGTGCACTCAACTCGGGAAATGCGCGCAGTTAGACAATTTTATTCTATATTTTCGTTTCTTCTTTTATGAGAAACCATATCTGCATTGATTGCGCCAACATCCTTTATATGATTATATTGCTTAGAATAGAAAATTATATAAATCAACTAAAATTTAAGAGAGAATAAATAAGTAAATTTATTTTTAGATCGTATTACTCTAATAATCGTAAATTCCAACTCTACATTAATATTACATTAATATTATAGAAATTAATTACGAATATATTAAATTCATACTTGAATAGTATTCAATCTATACACGCACACACAATTCTGCAAACATAATATATTTCCATTAAGTATTAGGACCTTAACTTAGTTTCCGCCCGCAAATGTTAGATGGC
>NW_022640292.1:0-1402 GCF_010583005.1 Odontomachus brunneus | reverse complement strand
AATCCATTCATGCGCGTCACTAATTAGATGACGAGGCATTTGGCTATTTTAAACGTATATTTCTCCATGTAGATTAATTACAATACTGTTAATCATACATATGTATGCCCTAACAGGCAGTCGCATGGATACGACTTAAAATAAAATTATTGTGGCGGCCCCCAGCCAGACATCCTAGTATACGACCTTCCTCTTTGGACCATTGTCGTTTGGTTGAACCTCGCAAAATTCATGAAAGATCCTTTGATAGTACGCGTAGTCATCCCTTTCATAATTGCTGCCGAAATTCCCAAGCGCGACATCATACTAGCCGACTCGGCAGCCCAGATTCCACGCCATGATAATGTCACCGATGAAACAGTGACATTTTGTCTCAGGACCTGCAATTTATCTGCTATCATTCCAATCAACTGAGTATTACCTGCATAATATTGTTGTTTACGTCCATGTGCATCAGCCAAAGAACGAGCCCCAGAGACCACCTGTGCATCCAGTACAAAGCCCCTGCCGCCCTTCACCGCCAAAATATCAGGCTTACGCATCCCTATATCGGTTCGGAAGATATGCTCCCTCCACACCTCGTAGCCCATTCTATCCATTTCACCAGCCAATACCGCCGCGACTGCGTCATGCCTCAGTACTCGCCCACCATGCGTACGGAAGCACTGCTGAATAATGTGAGCCGAGGTCTCCAGAACTCCACAACCACCACGGCACGAGGCGTCCTGCCCAACACGACGGAGTCCCCTGGTCGTCCTTACTCGGGATGGAAGAGCATTAATCCACACCTTAATGTAGTTCAACCAGTCTTTAGGTGGGATATGAACCATAGGATCGCTAAGCCAGTTTGTTGACGACCTCTCCTTGCCAGCTTCACGCAACTCGTAACCATCAACCGATCCATACAGCTCACCGGGCCAATCTCCATTGCACCGCCTTGCCATCCGACACCATCTTAATTTCCTTGCGGCCCACTGGCTAGCTCCCGCGCACCGTGCCACCGGATAACGTGAGTCACCGAGACGTTCCAGTCTTGCCCTGGTCAATTCCGGAATAGCCGATTCAAAAGACAATATTCCCAACCCCCCCTTACACGTTGGCGTGTGGAAAAACGCATTCGCAACATCAGCCGGAAGCCTCAACCACTGACGCACCGCGGATCGAACTGACACATCCATTCGTCTCAGAACACCATGCGTCACACGACCCAGTACAAGACCATGGACAAATCTGGGTATCAGGTATGTTGTCAGGATCTTGATTCGCTGCTGTGGCTTAAGAGGCGCCATACGTATTCTATCCAAAAAGGGAGCAATCTGGCATCTACCCGATACTGGACCGACCACATCAAACTGCACCCCAAGATAACGAATGGTCTCCATAATGCCCCGTTGTGGTATAA
>NW_022640291.1:0-1404 GCF_010583005.1 Odontomachus brunneus | reverse complement strand
TAACAATTGAAAAGCTGCACCACAGATAAACGTAAGTACATTTCTGCAATTATAGCTATTCGTTTTCATAGGCCCATTATCTGAGTTTTCTTTTATCGCTAAAAGTGCATGTAAAAATAATTTATAAGTCTGTTTATTGTTTATAAGTAACTTTTACAGGTGCTTTTAATAACAAAAAGAGAGTTCAGAATATGGACCATAGTCTCTGACAGGGTTGTGAGCAATAAATTATTTTCTTAAATTATTAACTAAGAAAAAAATTGAAAAAAACCAATATTTTAAATTAACACATTAACACATGTTTCAGTCCTTTAATTAGCCCTTGTTTTTCATATCAAATGTTCGAATTCCATTAACATTTAAACAAAGCTTGTATTCGATGGTGGATGTTGTCCAATGTTCGTGATAAAAATATGAAGAAACGTATTTAAGCAGCTCGATCTCTGTCTGTTGAGGAGATACTACGAACATTAGACAACATCCGCCATTGAATACAAACTTGTTTAAATATTAATGGAAGATAATTCCAACATTTTATCCGAAATACAAAGGCTAATAAAAGGACTGAAATATGTGTAAACATATTTAAAACTTTTGTTTGTTCACTTTTTTGTTGGTTAATAGTTGAAATTTAAAAAATGATTCTAATGAAAGTAGTTTATTTTGAAGAAATCTATTAAATGATATCATTTGATATGTATTCCTATATAAAATTTTAAAATTATCTTCGGTGCACTGATGCATCCTGTATACCAAATCGATAGTCATTGGTAAATGTATACAGTTGGGAATTAAAAGATTGTCCAATTTGTTCTTTTCTAACTTTAGAAATCTGTCCATCTTATCCAATGGGAGAAATTATTTTTAGATAAAAATATTTTCAAATAAATTCTCATTGGATAAGATGGATAAGTTCCTAAACTTACAAAAGAATAAACCGGTCTTTTAGTCCATGATTATATATTGATTTTGATATAAATAATTTTTTTACTTAAGATAATGTATTACCTACAACATGCAGATTATTTTTTTTAAATAATTACTTAATATGCTAAATTTAAAGAATTACTTACTATGCTATTATTATAAAATTTCTTATAGATGTTTCTAGAATTCTTATATGTGAATAATTCATGTGAATATTCAGAGATTCACAAATGTAGAATATATCAGATTAAATCTACAATCTGTGAACGGTAAATTTTTTAAATATATAAACTATTAACTTTTTTTCTCTAAAACATAATTAATAGAATAAATAGGATAGAAAGACAGAATACATCGCATTAGATACCAGATTATGCAATAATTTAATAAAAATATTAAATGTTATGATATCAAGTAATAAATAGCAAGAAAAAAATTATTTTTTTTATATTTCAGTTCTTTACATTATTTAGCATA
>NW_022640290.1:357-1404 GCF_010583005.1 Odontomachus brunneus | reverse complement strand
CAATTAAACCATTAATTAATCAAGTCGATACTTTGCAAGAACAAATTACGTCGTTACAAAATAATTCACGGCCACGAGCCTCCACACTTGATTACATTGCTCGTATTAAAGAATTACGAACAGCTATAATTGATGGAGAATTAGAATTTCATAATAGACTTGATGATTACATGATGGATAGCATTGATTTTGATGTACTAGAAAGTTTTATAAATGGTTTACCCTCAGAATTGCTGATTCGTGTTAAAATTGAAGGATATAATAATTTAGATGAAGCCTATATGAAAGCAATACAAATGTCGAAGACTTTAGAAACTGAAACACAGCGACGTAAAACTCCTATTACAAAAACTTATTCCCCTGTGCCTCTTGTGAGACAAGACGCTTCTTCAAATCCCCGAGGCATTTATCCGCAATTACACATTGATCCTAACCAACCTCGAAGCATTTTGCAAAGATCCTCTGCACCCTTTATCAAGCCTCTCGTTCCGGGACAACCAGGTCCCAATGCCCCTGCTGGAAAATTCTGCCGTTATTGTAAAACCGAGGGACATCTTATTAATGACTGCATTAAATTAAAATATCGAAATTCTTATTCACACCAGCCATCCGCCTCTTCAACGCAAAATATTGAATCGGGAAACGAGACACGCGCACCGGTAACGAGCGACGTCCGCCGGGACGCGACGTAAAAAACGGGACGTCCGAATGTAAGATTTCAGGAGACAAGCGAGCCTGTCCAGTGAGGGAAATAATTAAAAGCGCTCCGAATGTAATTTTGTCTTCTGAAGATTTAAATAAAGCCTATACTTTCATGGTTGATTCAGGGTCCGACGTTAATTTAATAAGAAAAGAGTGTCTTAAGAGTTACATAAAAATCGATAAAAATGATGAAATGATACTACAAGGCATTTCGCCTGAACCAATTCGTACCTTAGGCTCTACATTTATTAATTTACTCGGGAAACAAACTAAATTTCATATTTTACCCGACAATTTTTCACTTAAACAACACGGTGTCTTAGGCACCGCGTTCTTTATCCAACA
>NW_022640290.1:0-184 GCF_010583005.1 Odontomachus brunneus | reverse complement strand
GATCAATGCTGAAATCCCCCATGTCGAATTACTCGACTTTGATATTTTGGATACACAGGAGGTCTCCGGCCGAGGTAATGGGGATCCTTGTGTTGGTGCCGCGACCCGAGGGCTTGCCGGTACCCACGGCCCGTCCTTTTCCCCTTCAAACTCTGAATTAATTGATCACGCTCATGAAAGTTCT
>NW_022640289.1:464-1410 GCF_010583005.1 Odontomachus brunneus | reverse complement strand
ATATATATATATATATATATATATATATATATATATGAGGGTAGTCCCAAAAGTACCCGGCCTAACAAAAATTTTGAAAAAATATATTTTTATTTCTCAACATAGTCCCCTTTTAGCTCGATACACTTTTCCCAGCGATGTTCAATAGCTTCGATACCATGTTTATAGTGAGAACCATTGAGTTCCTCAAAATAGCCATCAACCGTAGACTCCACCTCTTCATTGTTAGCAAATCTTTTACCACCAAGCCATTTTTTCAAGTTTGGAAATAGATAATAATCTGAGGGGGCTAAATCTGGTGAATAGGGTGCGTGAGAAAGCAATTCGAACTTTAACTCATTGATTTTGGCCATCGCAATAACGGACGTGTGAGCCGGTGCATTGTCATGATGAAACAACACTTTCTTTTTCGCCAAATGCGGACGTTTTTTCTTGATTTTATCACTCAAACGCTGCAATAAGTTCGCATAATACTCGCCGTTGATTGTTTTTCCTTTTTGAAGATAATCAATGAAAATTATCCCACGCACATCCCAAAATACTGACGCCATAACCTTGCCAGTCAATGGAGTTGTCTTCGCCTTTTTCGGAACCGATTCTCCCCTTTCAGTCCATTGTTTCGACTGTTCTTTCGTCTCAGGTGTGAAATGATGAACCCATGTTTCATCCATGGTTATGAATCGACGCAAAAACTCGGCCTTATTACTGCGAAACATCGCCAAACACTCGATTGAAACATCCTCACGACGCTGTTTTTGTTCAATTGTGAGCAAACGCGGCACCCATCGTGCGCACAGCTTTTTCCAAATTTTGTCCAAATTTTCAGTCAATATGCGATGTACAGCACTTTTTGATATGCCTACCATGTCAGCTAACTCGCGCACTTTCAGTCGACGGTCATCCAATACCATTTTGTGGATTTTCGTCACCATTTCTGGCGTGGTCA
>NW_022640289.1:0-155 GCF_010583005.1 Odontomachus brunneus | reverse complement strand
ACCATGTCAGCTAACTCGCGCACTTTCAGTCGACGGTCATCCAATACCATTTTGTGGATTTTCGTCACCATTTCTGGCGTGGTCACCTCATTTGATCGACCACTGTGATGTTCGTCTTGGCAGCTCTTACGGCCTCTTTTAAACTCTGCCACTCA
>NW_022640288.1:0-1412 GCF_010583005.1 Odontomachus brunneus | reverse complement strand
ATATATATATATATATATATATATATATATTTCTTAATATAAATATTCTTTACATATTCTTAAAAAATATTTTTTTCTTAAATAAATATTTCTTGATATAAATACATTTTTGTAAATATGTTACTACATTTTGTTGAATAATGAAAGATTGAAGTAAATATAATTCGGTATTTTTTTGTGCTGAGATACAAATCGCTTGAGAAAAAAATTTGACAATTCGGACTGTAAAAGGTTAAACACAAAAATAAATTTAAACTACTTGAGTCTAACTTCTGCATTGCTTTTTTTTGTTTTAGAGTGCGGACCACTTAACGTTTGCATACAAATACGGAAGTTTTGTAAAGATACAGGAATTTGTAGATTTGAGAGAACGCCTAGAAAATTCGTTTCACTTCGCTACGACGACTGTAGATAAAATGCTGCTCGATTTGTGTTGGTGCGACAGTACTTCCTCTTTCTTTTCTAGTTTGAATAGTATGCACATTCAACCTAATAAAGATTCGGTTAGATGGGATTCTCTGCGAGACAATCGTGATTTGGAGGTAAACTTTTTTGAGAGTCGCGATATAATTCGACGAAATGTGAGGCCGACATTCAACCAGATAAATGATAAATTCCATAAATTACGGGATTAAATAGGTTGTTTATGGGTGGGAGCCATTTAACCAGAGCGAGGGGGATCCAAGAATGCGAAAGGAGACACGTTTATCCATGCTAAGACTGCTCGGGGCAAGAAGTCTCATGTTGCGCATCTTGATAGCAAGTGCTGAGCCAGACTCTTCTATCCTGTTCTCTCAATTATCCGCCGAGCTTAAACAATTAGACGACGAACATATTCCGCATATTCTACAAAAGTTCGATGCGGACGGAAAACAAAACAACAGACCATGCAATATCTTGGTTCCACTGGATGCCGTAGAAAGATTACGAGAAGCTCATCACTCCGAACAGCTGAGGACCATAGCGCGCCTTGCAAAATCACTGTCTCATTCGCCTTATCCAGACTCGGATTGCATACAAATGCTGCGGGCGTCACCTTGCTTGCAGACTTTACCTGTTCCCGAACAAGACAGGCCGGTATCCTTCAAAAATTTCTTACTCAGAGCCGCAACTTGCGGCGAATCTTTAGCGATCATTAGCGCTGTATGCAGTAGCACATATACAATACAATCGAAACCACATACTGCGCAAAAGAAGAATAAAAAAAAATGCAACAAAAAAATCGAATCTGACATGATAAATGAAACTAGTGAATCTAAGGTAATTACTGTATTGTTTCTTAAAAAGTTAATACAAATGCAAAATGATTATTTTGATGATCACTTTACTTACATGAAATTAAATATTATACATACATACATGCATACACACTCATACGTACATACACACATATATACACATACATACATATA
>NW_022640287.1:187-569 GCF_010583005.1 Odontomachus brunneus | reverse complement strand
GTTAGGTTTGGTTAGGT
Source organism: Odontomachus brunneus (assembly GCF_010583005.1). Classification (NCBI taxonomy): domain Eukaryota; kingdom Metazoa; phylum Arthropoda; class Insecta; order Hymenoptera; family Formicidae; genus Odontomachus; species Odontomachus brunneus. The sequence continues at coordinate 552 of NW_022640287.1, read as the reverse complement.
TAGTTAGGTTAGGTTAGGTTAGGTTAGTTAGGTTAGGTTGGGTTGGGTTAGTTAGGGGTTAGGTTAGGTTAGGTTAGGTTAGGTTAGGTTAGGTTAGGTTAGGTTAGGTTAGGTTAGGTTAGGTTAGGTTAGGTTAGGTTAGGTTAGGTTAGGTTAGGTTAGGTTAGGTTAGGTTAGGTTAGGTTAGGTTAGGTTAGGTTAGGTTAGGTTAGGTTAGGTTAGGTTAGGTTAGGTTAGGTTAGGTTAGGTTAGGTTAGGTTAGGTTAGGTTAGGTTAGGTTAGGTTAGGTTAGGTTAGGTTAGGTTAGGTTAGGTTAGGTTAGGTTAGGTTAGGTTAGGTTAGGTTAGGTTAGGTTAGGTTAGGTT
>NW_022640287.1:0-177 GCF_010583005.1 Odontomachus brunneus | reverse complement strand
TAGGTTAGGTTAGGTTAGGTTAGGTTAGGTTAGGTTGGTTAGGTTAGGTTAGGTTAGGTTGGGTTAGGTTAGGTTGGGTTAGGTTGGTTAGGTTGGGTTAGGTTGGGTTGGTTTGGTTGGTTAGGTTTGGTTAGGTTGGGTTAGGTTAGGTTAGGTTAGTTAGGTTAGGTTAGGTTA
>NW_022640286.1:0-1417 GCF_010583005.1 Odontomachus brunneus | reverse complement strand
ATATATGTGTATATATATATATATATATATATATATATATATATGTATAATAGCTGATTTTTCACAACAGTAATTTAAACTAAAGTTTAAGTTAAGTTCTGTTTAAACACACATCCAACATGTTAGAATAGAATTTAAATAAAAATTAAAATTTATATATTTTACTTCTAGGACGAATTTTTTCAAACTTGACATATAGGAGTTTTTGGAGTCGCTGAGTACAAAACTGAGGTCAAAACGTCAAAATTCGAAATGACTGACTCGATATGGCCATTATAAGTTTCCGAAAGTAGTAATCTCGTTTTTAGCATTACGAAAATTGGAAATAATAAAGAAAACATATCTATTTATTTTTTAATTAAAAAAAATGTTTACTTTTGCTGTTTCATTTTTTGAACTTTTAACAAAAAACTTGCAACAAAAATATTATTTATATATTTCGATCATTTGCTGTAAAAAATAGGGCTTATGAAAAATTTTGAAAAAATATGTGAAATACTGTTAGTTGTCCTAAATAAACTATTTAATGTTTCGATACGTCAATCCCTAGTAGTTAGCCTTAAAATGCGTTTTGTTCCAAAGTATGCGATTTTTTTTTTAATAATTTAACAATTAAACATTAAAATTTTTAGTTATTTTCACTTCCTTATATTCATAAAAGCATATAATTATCATATAATCGATTTCTGTTAATAAGTTATTAAGTATAAGTTAATCACTAAAAATGAAGAAAAAATAGATGGGATGCCATCAACTATTAACTCAAATTAACTTAAGTCGTTTTAAAATATAAAATAAATGAAACAATTTTTTAATTCGAATGAAATATGAAGTACAAATTTAACTTGTTAATTATATTAAATATTCATTATATAAAAAGATATATTTGCTTTATAAACCTTTTCGCTTATTAAATACTTATTATGGAAACAAATATTTAATTAATTTACGTTTACACTTTTAAAAAATCGAAAGTCTATTTTTTAATTTGTGTTAATTGCGTAAACAGATCTTTATACGACTAAATACATGTTATATAACATTCTTAATCGTTCAAAGATTTTAGTTCATTTATTTTACTAAATCTCTTTAAAGTCGCTAAAAATTTACTAGATCTAAAATAATTAATAGTCATATATGTTGTACGAATCTACAAACATTCACACCTATTCGTAAATGATAACAATATCTTAAATATTATTCGGAAAAAGTATCGTGTGTAACATAAATTACATGTAATAGAGGAAATAATATTTGAGATATTGTTGCTGTCCTCTCTCAAATAATCAAATAGTCATAACGTACAAACATAACCAATGGTAGAAAGATCGCAACTATTTCAACTCGATGAACTTCAGGAAATGTTCGCGGTGCCTAACAGAAAAATTAATCATCTAAAAATAATTGCAAAACAAAT
>NW_022640285.1:0-1420 GCF_010583005.1 Odontomachus brunneus | reverse complement strand
AGATGTTACATTCAAAATTTATTTAATACATACATTTTTTAATACGCGGAAAATACAAATCAGAAAATACAAAATAGAAAATAAATAAGCATACAATAGAGAAATTGTCACAAATAACCATTCGATATACTAATTTATCAATAAAAATATAAATGTGGCACAGCAGCAATATATGCATTATTATTTGCAGAAATATAAACACAAATTTTTGCTATGTCTTTTGTTGCGACTATGCATAAATCTGTATCAATGCTTGTAACCTTACATAAAAATTTACTTTCGTCACATAAAATCGTATTAATGTTATTATATATCGTATAGGCAGCATTACAGTCAATATCAAGAAGAAATGATATAAGTTTTGCATACTTTCCATCAACTAATTGAGCATATGAATTGTTTGATCGATTATTTTTTAAGAAACACGATGTGTACAGACAACCACATTTAACTATTCGATGATATTGTTTTGCTGAATATTCTGAAAGGTTGAACCTCGATATTATATTATGTTCAATAATATTGCCCGAACCAAAATATGTTATGTTATCGTGTTTTATGCTTTTTTTAACTTGCACAGCTGTAAGATTGTTACAAAATGTTTTTGTTGCTTCGGATATATTACTGAAAATTTTACTTTCTAAAATGGATATACTACATTGGAAATTAGCATATCGTACAATTTGCTGATTTATACCTTTCGCACTATGTATAGCATGTAATAACTTATTATTACCTGATTCAAATGGAAACGTGGAATGACACCATAATGGACCCCAATTATATACACTTTTACTAATATGTAATAATTGATGTACATTATATGTCATTGCACGTTTGCCGTACATTATTTCTACATGTAGTACAAACTTATGTAATGACTCATCAATTATGTCTAATTGTGCAATAGATAATGATGTTCCTAAAAGGCCGTACAAACTTTCTACTAATAATAACCAATGTTGCAGAACTTTGTTATCTACCACAGTCTCAAGTAGAGGTACACTATAATATAGTAACCAATTTTCCCATTCTTTTGCTTTCCATTGATGCCTGTCTCCTAATGATCTTGTTAACCGACTTAATTGATTTGGAACTTGTATCTGAAGCAAAAGAAAATTTAATTTCTTCATATCTTCTTTTGTGACTAATTTTAAGATACATTCAGTTAGTTGTTTTGCTACTCCGGCTAAGCAGCAGTGTAAATAATCTGGCACAAAACCCTCTATTATGTTGAAATATGGTAAATTAATTAAAGGCGTAACATATTTTACACCAGCAATAATATTTCTGGATGTAACAGCCTGTTTTCCATTTCTTATAGTATCTGCAACCTGTCTGTTTATTGGACGGTTATGCAAAATTGGAAATCTCACGCATCCATCTATCCATTCTCCAGGATGTAAACACCAGTTGCATG
>NW_022640284.1:0-119 GCF_010583005.1 Odontomachus brunneus | reverse complement strand
GTTTGGTTTGGTTTGGTTTGGTTTGGTTTGGTTTGGTTTGGTTTGGTTTAGTTTGGTTAGTTTGGTTTGGTTGGTTTGGTTGGTTAGTTTGGTTAGTTAGTTATAAGGTTTGGTTTGGT
>NW_022640283.1:934-1426 GCF_010583005.1 Odontomachus brunneus | reverse complement strand
ATTTCTTTAGAGTTCCGGTTTGTTTTACAATAGTTCTATAGTTCTATATTGTTCGGGATTCAACGCCAACGAGCTGCCGTTATATTATTTCAGAAACTCGAGCGAATATACAACTCAAGATATGTAACATATCACGAATTTCGAGCATGTTTATTCGCGAATTAGATCGATCAAGGACACATAAACAAGCGAGTCCGTGGCGCATGCTGTATAATCATCTTGTTGCGGTAATAAGTTTGACGTTGGCATAGCAACCGCGGCCGAAACAATGATTCCGCGAATCACCAGTCGGCACGCGCCGCAGATCTTCTCTCCGCACCGCTTGATCTCCCTTTAAGGAGAGCAAGACTGCTTTAACTTAACGGCGAAAAACCCACCAATCAGCGCGCGACAGAGCACACCCAAAGGGTATATTAGATACCGCGCGCGGCAATTCGACAGATTTTCGCTGTAGATTCGTGGCACCATCGCTATCCTTCAAAACGCAGTCGA
>NW_022640283.1:0-487 GCF_010583005.1 Odontomachus brunneus | reverse complement strand
ACGCCAACGAGCTGCCGTTATAATATTTCAGAAACTCGAGCGAATATACAACTCAAGATATGTAACATATCACGAATTTCGAGCATGTTTATTCGCGAATTAGATCGATCAAGGACACATAAACAAGCGAGTCCGTGTCGCATGCTGTATAATCATCTTGTTGCGGTAATAACTTTGACGTTGGCATAGCAACCGCGGCCGAAACAATGATTCCGCGAATCATCAGTCGGCACGCGCCGCAGATCTTCTCTCCGCACCGCTTGATCTCCCTTTAAGGAGAGCAAGACTGCTTTAACTTAACGGCGAAAAACCCACCAATCAGCGCGCGACAGAGCACACCCAACGGGTATATTAGATACCGCGCGCGGCAATTCGACAGATTTTCGCTGTAGATTCGTGGCACCATCGCTATCCTTCAAAACGCAGTCGATCCTTCGCGTCGCTGACCGGCTTCAGGGGAGACCTGTGACCTCCGCCGCAGTTTGGT
>NW_022640282.1:0-1427 GCF_010583005.1 Odontomachus brunneus | reverse complement strand
TCAGTTTTATATTTTTATTAATAAATAATTAATGGAATTAGTCACAAAACTCATATGTCTATATAAAACTTTGATTTGTCAGCGATTAAGAAATAACAGGAAATAAAGTCAATAAATCAATAGATATGCATCATAATTTTAATGAAATATTTGATAATGCCAGTTATAACCAGTAATTGAATTGAAAAATTAATCATGTCCTAATTACTAAATAATACAGATTTAATTGAATATCACAAATTGGCATAAAAAAATATTTTTTAACAAAACTTCAAATACTTTTTTAGAGACATTAAATACAAATATATTAATAATTCAAAATTATTGGGTTATGTCCAATTACTGGAACATTTACCTTACATCACCAAGTGATTGGTTGCAAGTACACAAAAGCCCCAGCACTCAATGAGCAAGAGTAGTAGTCAAAATTACTGAGATCAGTGAAAGCAGCTAAACCGTAATCGAAGAGCAATTGCGGGGCATCGGTTGCAACCAGTTGGAGAGTAACAGCAAGGAGAGGCAGCATCATACCAAAAATGGTAATAAGCGCACAAATGCCGCTCCCTGCACGCGCCAGCGAGCGATGACGATTCGTTCGCTCGCACGCTCGTTCGCATGCGAAATGTGACGGACACGCTTTTGCTCTACCAATTAGCATGCATACGAAGAAGCGAGCAAGCCATAAAGGCCGCGCGACGGATGCGTATTGACGTAGCGCGTCAGATCCCGTTGAAGCGGATGATTCGCGTCTCAAATCGCGCGCGATTTTCAGCAGCGAGCGATCGAGCAGGTGCTCGTGTGAGCGGCAATCGGTGAGAAAATTGAACACGAAATCGCAGTAGTGCCGGCACGGTGTCGATAACGCGCGTGTCTCGTGGCGAGACGGGATGGGACGCGATGAGACGTGCCTCACCTGCGAGATGCCATGACGCGGCCGTTCCAACAGCTTTTACGACCACCAGCTACCCATTAATAATTCATAACGGCTCGTTAAGGCGCCCTCGAGCTCACGTGCGCGATCCGCCGAAGTTCGCGTGCGGCCGCGACACTTTCCGATCGGGCGTCAGGCCGAGGACGATACCACCACTGTCGTCGTCTTTGACATGTCCAGGTCGCGCGAAAACAAAAAGGCGACCCTCGCTCGCCGCGACCCGAGAATGCGCCGTGCCATGAGGTAGCGCGTCCAAGATGTCGAACTGCCTGGCTGCGAATGACTGTGTAATGGCGCGTTCGCACATGTGAAGTTCACGCCGCGACTGACTCGCCATGGATGCTTTCCAATTGCTTAACACATCTTAGTTTTATTTACAATTATATATATATAAAATTCCAAATATCTACTATTTTTACTTGAAATTCAAAGAAACCAATGATCCTTTTTGCACCATATAAGATAAATGTCCCAATGCCTAAACTAACAAGAAAGC
>NW_022640281.1:938-1427 GCF_010583005.1 Odontomachus brunneus | reverse complement strand
CAATAGTATCGATATACAGGATAAATTCGACTTGCGCAAAACTCCATGAAAGTGGAGAACTCCAAACGGAAGTGTGGAACTGTGCGCTAGCGAATGCTTTGCACGCACACATTCAAGTATAATATTATAATCAGCGGGCGATAAATTTGACGAGGGGCGATTTAATTTTTACGGTGAATTTGCACGATCAATGTTGTCACCGTTAAAATAAAACAAAAAAATATAACATCGTATTTCGCGCTCTGTCACGTGAGGGTGAATTAATCCTGATAGTAAGCGCCTTCTGAATTTGGTATAATTTTTATGAACTTTGGTGTAGTTTTATCCCAATTTATTTTCAAGAACTTCCTCAGAATTACCAGGTCTGTAAATATGAAACCGGAATTTGCCCATAGATGGCCCTAGCTGTCAATGTAGTTACCATCAAACCGCGTCATTGGCGCCATTTTCTTGTTGATATCTCTGACAAAGATTTTCAACTCACAACAA
>NW_022640281.1:614-928 GCF_010583005.1 Odontomachus brunneus | reverse complement strand
TGTGCCTGGAAACTACGATTAGCGGACAGCATTGATTTTCTGTTACCATTTGAAGAAAACTGCTGCAGAATCGCATCGAATGCTTGTCGAAGCTTACGGTGAGCATGCTCTTGGTAAATCACAGTGCTTCGAGTGGTTTAAAAAATTCAAAAGTGGCGATTTTGACGTGCGAAACGAAGAACGTGGAAGGCCACCGAGAAAGTTTGAAGACAGCAAATTGCAAGCATTGTTGGATGAGGATGACACTCAAACGCAACAACAACTCGCGGATGAATTAAATGTGACACGAAAAGCCGTCTCCATACGTTTGAAAG
>NW_022640281.1:0-171 GCF_010583005.1 Odontomachus brunneus | reverse complement strand
AAAGTTTGAAGACAGCAAATTGCAAGCATTGTTGGATGAGGATGACACTCAAACGCAACAACAACTCGCGGATCAATTAAATGTGACACGAAAAGCCGTCTCCATACGTTTAAAAGCCATGAGAAAGATCCAGAAGATAGGAAAATGGGTTCCACATGAACTGAATGAAAG
>NW_022640280.1:0-1434 GCF_010583005.1 Odontomachus brunneus | reverse complement strand
TTATATATTATATATATTATATATTATAATATATTATATATTATATATACTATATAGACAAGCTCTCTGATCGTGATTCAATCACTTTCTCGTTATTCTGCCGCGAATACGTAAATAAATAGATAGAGAAATAAATAAATAAATAAGTAAATAGACATTGATAATTGAATAATAATCATTTGGCTGTAATCAAGATTATCTTTTCTATCTGGGTCGAGAGTATATCGCTGAAGAAACTTTAATCAAAATCTTAACATGCTGATAGTCGCATGCTGATAGTTGCATTTCTGTTGATTGTACAAAAGCTTAACCGACGTTCTTTTTATATTTAATTCTTAACACTGCGACCAATGGACTAACTATTAGTTCATTTCTGACCTGAACTTCTACAAATAGTTGCCCAGGAATCCCACCCATCGGTCAAGAATCCCCTCACTCATCCTTTAGCACTTCCATCCATACTGATTATATACAAGGTCTTGCGGCTTTTTCCTCTTTAGTCTTCTCTTTTGTCTCTCATAATCTAAGAGTTGAATAGCCTTGATGTTTACGTGTTCACATAGCCTAATTACATATTTTTGAGCATACCGCTGTATTTCCTGATTCACGATCTCCATCTTAAGATCTCGATGAATGTTTTTGTTTCTTACATACCAAGGCGCATTGATAATATCTCACAACACTTTGTTTTAGAAATTCTCTATTACCTTGACATTTGTAAGTCTGGTGCAGCCCCAGAGTTGTATTCCATAAATCCATATGGGTTTCAATACTTGCTTATAGATCAGCAATTTATTATGTATTGTTAGCTTGGACTTCCTCCCGAGTAACCAGTACATTCTCTTATATTTAGTCTTAAGTTCTTCATATTTCTTTTTGACGTGTTCTTTCCATCGTAGCTTAGCATCCAGGGTCATACCCAAATATTTAACCATATTTGAGTGTGGGATAACCGTTTCGTTTATATATAGCGGTGTATTACATTTCAATCTTTTATTTGTAAACGTAACTTACACCGATTTGCTCTCATTTATTAACCGACAATTGAGTTATCAAAGATAAATGAATGCTGTACAAATACTAATAATCTAGAAAAATCAAATACGGTAAATACATACTGTACAAATATATAATTTAACATCAGGAATCTAGACAATAACAATGATAAGAATTGAGATATCTTATGTACACTGAGAGAAAAGATATATAAAAAATAGTAATATTTATTTCGTGAGAGTGATAACACATTTATTTAAATCTAAATTCTTTTATTTAAATAGACGATAATTATTATTATTGTCAAATAGACAATTAACTTGAATTCTTTTATTGAAGTAAACAATTGCTTTCATGAAAAAACAGATTCTATGAGAAAATATATTTTTTTATTTGAAAAATATTTTATATTAGGTATGAGTAAATATATTATAATAC
>NW_022640279.1:0-1435 GCF_010583005.1 Odontomachus brunneus | reverse complement strand
AGAGAGAGAGAGAGAGAGCGAAAGAAAGAGGGAGGGAGGAGGGAGGGAAGAGAAAAAAAGTACACGACCGACGAAGGAAAAACTGTGAGAAAGCGTTAAGGGTCGATGCGATTATCGTCCGGGAACGACAGTATCTTCGGATCGGATTTTCCATATCTGTTATCAGTTTCTGTAACGTAATGGTCTCGTATCCATCGTCACTGAAGCGATCGCGTGATCTCGTTGGCAGATCCGATCGTTGCGGTAAATTGCACGACGACACGTCGATAGGACGTCTCGTGTATGCCGGGGTTGGATTATCAAACGAGCGAGCTTTACACGACGATAATAACGTTGCCTTATGACCACGTACTTTGTCGACAGGAGGTAGGCAGGTAGGCAGACAGGTAGGTAGGTAGGATTCGGAAAAGAGACGAGCGCTGCTCCCCTTCCCCCTGTGACATAAGTATAGAATAAAATCGATAGCCCTGAGGGAAGTTCAAGATCCTCGAGAAAAGATCGACGAACTCGCGTGACTGACGATGAATATGTAATATAAAGACAAGAATCCCCTATTCTCCCAAGAAAGACAGGGAGAAAGAGAGGGAGACGTATGCGTCCATCGTCGCAAATAATTGATATTACGAAAGCTATGAGACAGATAATCGCGCACATCGTTGTACAGACATTCATAGTTCTAGGAAGTTTAAGCAAGATGGCGAATGTATTAACGATTCCGCAGCGAGATATAGACAGAGAGAGAAAGAGGGGAGGAGAAGAGGGAGAGAAAGGGAGAAAAAGGAACGAGAGAGGAGTCTCTTAACGCTCGCTTGCGACACAAATTGAATAATCGAAACTGAGAACGATGTTCCGTGAAATATCGATATTTGATACTGCTATAGACGCGATAATATACACGCGACACAAGTTATGACAGACGCGAGCGTCTGTCTTAACTTTCTACAACCTAATATTTTCTGAACAAACGACTTAACGTAAAAATATAAAACATTGATTACGAAATGTAAGTTAATAACTGAAATTTAACTTATAAATACTTCATTATCTTTAAACAATACGCACTCTGGGGTGAGAAGTAGAAATTAATATTTGCTATAAACAGAGAATGTGATGGCAATATTGTTGTTTTGAAATCATAATAAAAATTCAAATTAAAGTCAGATATTAAACATTTAGATACGTGAATAAGTAACTTTTTTTCTAAAATCACATGGCGCAGTAAAGGATTAATTGTAAAAAAGATGATGGGTCAATGAAATGCCGATTTGTATCACGAGATACAATTATTAAATCTCTAAAAATTGCGTACTTATTCGACGGTCTGAAATGGCAAATAACGTTGGTCAACCAGTAATTTGTGACATGAAATTTCTTGTGTGTTTATTATGTATTTTCATATATATATATATATATATATATATATATATATATATAT
>NW_022640278.1:0-1436 GCF_010583005.1 Odontomachus brunneus | reverse complement strand
TATATATATATATATATATATATATATATATATATATATATAAAGAAATTATTTTAACAATGATAGCTCCTCTTTTTATCTCCGTTTTAAAAAAAAATTTCAGTTCGGATAATTGAATGGAGAGCAGACGAAAAGAGTTCGTTGACGAGAAATAATGTAATTGCGACCAAAAATATTCGTCTGAACATTCAGCTGCATTAAAACTCGGTTGAGATAACAGAGTAATTGGCCGAGTGGAAACCTCTCGTAGAAATCTTTCCGTTCCCACAACCGAGTTTTTCATCCTCGAGTAACAGAAAACCCAGTTATACTAACGGAGTTGTTTTATCCGTATAGCTAAATAGAATGAGAGAGACTCGCGCGCGCGAAATGCCAGCGTGGAGAAAGCGACGCGCACATGGAACGGCCATGAAAATAATCTGTCTCGCGCCCTCGGCCTTATCAAGGCCCCGAAATGAGTTCTGAAAGTACACGTCAGACCGCGTGATATCCGCGCGGTCTCTGCGCTACCGCGTTGCGATACGACATAATATACACGATCGATTATTCTATCTCGATCCACTCACCGTGCCCGACTCGTCGTAAAAGCTCGCATCTCCCTCTCGACTGTTATCTCTCCGTCAGTGCTTCGATAACGATCTGCCGAGCGAGCGGAAGATTTCTCGCCGATAAGCGGGACATTCGCGAGAGGCAGATCCGCGAACCGCCGCCGACACGGCGCGTGTCAACCTTGTTGCCCGATCGATTCGTTCGTTCGCGAATCAGACACGACGCGAAAAATTTCCGCCGACGAGGCGAGTCGTGCGAGCGAGCGAGCGCGTCGCATCGATTCCGACACCTTGAATTCGTGACTGCAACACGAATCGAAAGCGACACGTGCTAATTATGCAACGATAATTAACTCGCTTTTATTCGACCCGCCTCCGAAACGTGAATTCCGCCTCGCCGGGATCACACACAGCTTTTTCTACGTGATTACATGCTGAGAAGTGTCATTTCACTGTTGAGAGAAAAACGACTACTTCCCTTCTCTTAAATAATGATTAACATTGATGAAAACATTTTCTTAATACGGTTTTAAGATATGCTCATTACAAAATTTGAAGAGAACTCACTATCACTTCTCTTAAGGGAGAATTTCTTGTCTTCCCAAGAATATTATGAAACTTTTTGTCGAAGGAAAAGCTGGTTCGACTCTGTGCAGTGAGCAAACCGAATTTTTCTACTAATTTAATGTTCTTGATTGAAATATTAAGAACTTATTAAGATACAGAATGTTTTTACAATAAATTTAATAAATGCTTATGATGAACTTATACAATGCAATGTCTAATCCTGGATATTCTTATTGTGGTGGTCGTTAAACATGAGCATTTAAACTTTTACTATAGAATGTATATATATATATATATATATATATATATATATATATATAT